>NC_087356.1:86597060-86897060 GCF_030014295.1 Loxodonta africana | reverse complement strand
CCTGGGCCTCGCTGTAGCAACACTATCTCGCCAGGGCAACACTGCATGGGATTTCCTCTGCCAGGAGAGAGCTGCTGCTTTGTAGTTTGTGCTGGGAAACCTTGCTTTGGCAAGGGCCAATTGACCGCATTCAGGCAGAAAGAAAAGAGAATCGCAAGAGGCCTTTTCTCCCCGGCTGCTCTGCCAAGCCCTTCCAGCTAAAACTATGCCGTTGCTCCTCTGGAAGGATCCCTGCACCGCGACGTAGTTTTTCAGAAGAAGCCTTGCGTTTGCAAGAGCAAAGGAGGAATTCGTTGCAGGAAAGAGGAAGGAAAGAAAGTTTCTCTCCCTCTGCCTGCTTTGCTCAGAGGACTGGATGAAGTCAGGGAGTTCTCGCTTTCACTGAGAAACGTGCGGGCTGCTGTTGCCTGTGCGCTCTCTTCTTTGCAAAAGAGTCTGCTGTTCCACGCTTTGAACCGTGGAAAGGCGCCGGGCTCTGCTAAGATTTCCCCCGGCGCTTCGTTTGCCCTGGGCCAAAGCGAGCCTTCACAATAGCTGAACGCTAACACTGCATACTCGTTCCACTTCCAGAACAGGGCTACCGTGAGGCAGTTCTGCGGGGGAAAACGGCCCTTCGCGAAGGGCAGATCTGCCGAGCTCACTGCGGGAAAGCGAAAGCAAAGGACGCTTTTCTCCCTCTAACCGCTTTCGTCAGAGGAACGGGGGTAGTCACAGTGTTCTTTCTCTCACTGAGATACACACAATCTGACGTTGCCTGTGAGCTCCGTTGCTGGCAAAGAACTGAAACTGACATACATTCCTGTGGGGAAACACAGGGCTTTGCTAGGATTTCTCTAGGCAGTCTGTTTTCCCTGGGCCTCGCTGTAGCAACACTATCTCGCCAGGGCAACACTGCATGGGATTTCCTCTGCCAGGAGAGAGCTGCTGCTTTGTAGTTTGTGCTGGGAAACCTTGCTTTGGCAAGGGCCAATTGACCGCATTCAGGCAGAAAGAAAAGAGAATCGCAAGAGGCCTTTTCTCCCCGGCTGCTCTGCCAAGCCCTTCCAGCTAAAACTATGCCGTTGCTCCTCTGGAAGGATCCCTGCACCGCGACGTAGTTTTTCAGAAGAAGCCTTGCGTTTGCAAGAGCAAAGGAGGAATTCGTTGCAGGAAAGAGGAAGGAAAGAAAGTTTCTCTCCCTCTGCCTGCTTTGCTCAGAGGACTGGATGAAGTCAGGGAGTTCTCCCTTTCAGTGAGAAACGTACGGGCTGCTGTTGCCTGTGCGCTCTCTTCTTTGCAAAAGAGTCTGCTGTTCCACGCTTTGAACCGTGGAAAGGCGCCGGGCTCTGCTAAGATTTCCCCCGGCGCTTCGTTTGCCCTGGGCCAAAGCGAGCCTTCACAATAGCTGAACGCTAACACTGCATACTCGTTCCACTTCCAGAACAGGGCTACCGCGAGGCAGTTCTGCGGGGGAAAACGGCCCTTCGCGAAGGGCAGATCTGCCGAGCTCACTGCGGGAAAGCGAAAGCAAAGGACGCTTTTCTCCCTCTAACCGCTTTCGTCAGAGGAACGAGGGAAGTCACAGTGTTCTTTCTCTCACTGAGATACACACAATCTGACGTTGCCTGTGAGCTCCGTTGCTGGCAAAGAACTGAAACTGACATACATTCCTGTGGGGAAACACAGGGCTTTGCTAGGATTTCTCTAGGCAGTCTGTTTTCCCTGGGCCTCGCTGTAGCAACACTATCTCGCCAGGGCAACACTGCATGGGATTTCCTCTGCCAGGAGAGAGCTGCTGCTTTGTAGTTTGTGCTGGGAAACCTTGCTTTGGCAAGGGCCAATTGACCGCATTCAGGCAGAAAGAAAAGAGAATCGCAAGAGGCCTTTTCTCCCCGGCTGCTCTGCCAAGCCCTTCCAGCTAAAACTATGCCGTTGCTCCTCTGGAAGGATCCCTGCACCGCGACGTAGTTTTTCAGAAGAAGCCTTGCGTTTGCAAGAGCAAAGGAGGAATTCGTTGCAGGAAAGAGGAAGGAAAGAAAGTTTCTCTCCCTCTGCCTGCTTTGCTCAGAGGACTGGATGAAGTCAGGGAGTTCTCCCTTTCAGTGAGAAACGTGCGGGCTGCTGTTGCCTGTGCGCTCTCTTCTTTGCAAAAGAGTCTGCTGTTCCACGCTTTGAACCGTGGAAAGGCGCCGGGCTCTGCTAAGATTTCCCCCGGCGCTTCGTTTGCCCTGGGCCAAAGCGAGCCTTCACAATAGCTGAACGCTAACACTGCATACTCGTTCCACTTCCAGAACAGGGCTACCGTGAGGCAGTTCTGCGGGGGAAAACGGCCCTTCGCGAAGGGCAGATCTGCCGAGCTCACTGCGGGAAAGCGAAAGCAAAGGACGCTTTTCTCCCTCTAACCGCTTTCGTCAGAGGAACGGGGGAAGTCACAGTGTTCTTTCTCTCACTGAGATACACACAATCTGACGTTGCCTCTGAGCTCCGTTGCTGGCAAAGAACTGAAACTGACATACATTCCTGTGGGGAAACACAGGGCTTTGCTAGGATTTCTCTAGGCAGTCTGTTTTCCCTGGGCCTCGCTGTAGCAACACTATCTCGCCAGGGCAACACTGCATGGGATTTCCTCTGCCAGGAGAGAGCTGCTGCTTTGTAGTTTGTGCTGGGAAACCTTGCTTTGGCAAGGGCCAATTGACCGCATTCAGGCAGAAAGAAAAGAGAATCGCAAGAGGCCTTTTCTCCCCGGCTGCTCTGCCAAGCCCTTCCAGCTAAAACTATGCCGTTGCTCCTCTGGAAGGATCCCTGCACCGCGACGTAGTTTTTCAGAAGAAGCCTTGCGTTTGCAAGAGCAAAGGAGGAATTCGTTGCAGGAAAGAGGAAGGAAAGAAAGTTTCTCTCCCTCTGCCTGCTTTGCTCAGAGGACTGGATGAAGTCAGGGAGTTCTCCCTTTCAGTGAGAAACGTGCGGGCTGCTGTTGCCTGTGCGCTCTCTTCTTTGCAAAAGAGTCTGCTGTTCCACGCTTTGAACCGTGGAAAGGCGCCGGGCTCTGCTAAGATTTCCCCCGGCGCTTCGTTTGCCCTGGGCCAAAGCGAGCCTTCACAATAGCTGAACGCTAACACTGCATACTCGTTCCACTTCCAGAACAGGGCTACCGTGAGGCAGTTCTGCGGGGGAAAACGGCCCTTCGCGAAGGGCAGATCTGCCGAGCTCACTGCGGGAAAGCGAAAGCAAAGGACGCTTTTCTCCCTCTAACCGCTTTCGTCAGAGGAACGGGGGAAGTCACAGTGTTCTTTCTCTCACTGAGATACACACAATCTGACGTTGCCTCTGAGCTCCGTTGCTGGCAAAGAACTGAAACTGACATACATTCCTGTGGGGAAACACAGGGCTTTGCTAGGATTTCTCTAGGCAGTCTGTTTTCCCTGGGCCTCGCTGTAGCAACACTATCTCGCCAGGGCAACACTGCATGGGATTTCCTCTGCCAGGAGAGAGCTGCTGCTTTGTAGTTTGTGCTGGGAAACCTTGCTTTGGCAAGTGCCAATTGACCGCATTCAGGCAGAAAGAAAAGAGAATCGCAGGAGGCCTTTTCTCCCCGGCTGCTCTGCCAAGCCCTTCCAGCTAAAACTATGCCGTTGCTCCTCTGGAAGGATCCCTGCACCGCGACGTAGTTTTTCAGAAGAAGCCTTGAGTTTGCAAGAGCAAAGGAGGAATTCGTTGCAGGAAAGAGGAAGGAAAGAAAGTTTCTCTCCCTCTGCCTGCTTTGCTCAGAGGACTGGATGAAGTCAGGGAGTTCTCCCTTTCACTGAGAAACGTGCGGGCTGCTGTTGCCTGTGCGCTCTCTTCTTTGCAAAAGAGTCTGCTGTTCCACGCTTTGAACCGTGGAAAGGCGCCGGGCTCTGCTAAGATTTCCCCCGGCGCTTCGTTTGCCCTGGGCCAAAGCGAGCCTTCACAATAGCTGAACGCTAACACTGCATACTCGTTCCACTTCCAGAACAGGGCTACCGTGAGGCAGTTCTGCGGGGGAAAACGGCCCTTCGCGAAGGGCAGATCTGCCGAGCTCACTGCGGGAAAGCGAAAGCAAAGGACGCTTTTCTCCCTCTAACCGCTTTCGTCAGAGGAACGGGGGAAGTCACAGTGTTCTTTCTCTCACTGAGATACACACAATCTGATGTTGCCTCTGAGCTCCGTTGCTGGCAAAGAACTGAAACTGACATACATTCCTGTGGGGAAACACAGGGCTTTGCTAGGATTTCTCTAGGCAGTCTGTTTTCCCTGGGCCTCGCTGTAGCAACACTATCTCGCCAGGGCAACACTGCATGGGATTTCCTCTGCCAGGAGAGAGCTGCTGCTTTGTAGTTTGTGCTGGGAAACCTTGCTTTGGCAAGTGCCAATTGACCGCATTCAGGCAGAAAGAAAAGAGAATCGCAGGAGGCCTTTTCTCCCCGGCTGCTCTGCCAAGCCCTTCCAGCTAAAACTATGCCGTTGCTCCTCTGGAAGGATCCCTGCACCGCGACGTAGTTTTTCAGAAGAAGCCTTGAGTTTGCAAGAGCAAAGGAGGAATTCGTTGCAGGAAAGAGGAAGGAAAGAAAGTTTCTCTCCCTCTGCCTGCTTTGCTCAGAGGACTGGATGAAGTCAGGGAGTTCTCCCTTTCACTGAGAAACG
Source organism: Loxodonta africana (assembly GCF_030014295.1). NCBI lineage: Eukaryota > Metazoa > Chordata > Mammalia > Proboscidea > Elephantidae > Loxodonta > Loxodonta africana. The sequence goes on along the minus strand of NC_087356.1, from coordinate 86,892,419 downwards.
TACGGGCTGCTGTTGCCTGTGCGCTCTCTTCTTTGCAAAAGAGTCTGCTGTTCCACGCTTTGAACCGTGGAAAGGCGCCGGGCTCTGCTAAGATTTCCCCCGGCGCTTCGTTTGCCCTGGGCCAAAGCGAGCCTTCACAAGAGCTGAACGCTAACACTGCATACTCGTTCCACTTCCAGAACAGGGCTACCGCGAGGCAGTTCTCCGGGGGAAAACGGCCCTTCGCGAAGGGCAGATCTGCCGAGCTCACTGCGGGAAAGAGAAAGCAAAGGACGCTTTTCTCCCTCTAACCGCTTTCGTCAGAGGAACGGGGGAAGTCACAGTGTTCTTTCTCTCACTGAGATACACACAATCTGATGTTGCCTGTGAGCTCCGTTGCTGGCAAAGAACTGAAACTGACATACATTCCTGTGGGGAAACACAGGGCTTTGCTAGGATTTCTCTAGGCAGTCTGTTTTCCCTGGGCCTCGCTGTAGCAACACTATCTCGCCAGGGCAACACTGCATGGGATTTCCTCTGCCAGGAGAGAGCTGCTGCTTTGTAGTTTGTGCTGGGAAACCTTGCTTTGGCAAGGGCCAATTGACCGCATTCAGGCAGAAAGAAAAGAGAATCGCAGGAGGCCTTTTCTCCCCGGCTGCTCTGCCAAGCCCTTCCAGCTAAAACTATGCCGTTGCTCCTCTGGAAGGATCCCTGCACCGCGACGTAGTTTTTCAGAAGAAGCCTTGAGTTTGCAAGAGCAAAGGAGGAATTCGTTGCAGGAAAGAGGAAGGAAAGAAAGTTTCTCTCCCTCTGCCTGCTTTGCTCAGAGGACTGGATGAAGTCAGGGAGTTCTCCCTTTCACTGAGAAACGTACGGGCTGCTGTTGCCTGTGCGCTCTCTTCTTTGCAAAAGAGTCTGCTGTTCCACGCTTTGAACCGTGGAAAGGCGCCGGGCTCCGCTAAGATTTCCCCCGGCGCTTCGTTTGCCCTGGGCCAAAGCGAGCCTTCACAATAGCTGAACGCTAACACTGCATACTCGTTCCACTTCCAGAACAGGGCTACCGCGAGGCAGTTCTCCGGGGGAAAACGGCCCTTCGCGAAGGGCAGATCTGCCGAGCTCACTGCGGGAAAGCGAAAGCAAAGGACGCTTTTCTCCCTCTAACCGCTTTCGTCAGAGGAACGAGGGAAGTCACAGTGTTCTTTCTCTCACTGAGATACACACAATCTGACGTTGCCTGTGAGCTCCGTTGCTGGCAAAGAACTGAAACTGACATACATTCCTGTGGGGAAACACAGGGCTTTGCTAGGATTTCTCTAGGCAGTCTGTTTTCCCTGGGCCTCGCTGTAGCAACACTATCTCGCCAGGGCAACACTGCATGGGATTTCCTCTGCCAGGAGAGAGCTGCTGCTTTGTAGTTTGTGCTGGGAAACCTTGCTTTGGCAAGGGCCAATTGACCGCATTCAGGCAGAAAGAAAAGAGAATCGCAGGAGGCCTTTTCTCCCCGGCTGCTCTGCCAAGCCCTTCCAGCTAAAACTATGCCGTTGCTCCTCTGGAAGGATCCCTGCACCGCGACGTAGTTTTTCAGAAGAAGCCTTGAGTTTGCAAGAGCAAAGGAGGAATTCGTTGCAGGAAAGAGGAAGGAAAGAAAGTTTCTCTCCCTCTGCCTGCTTTGCTCAGAGGACTGGATGAAGTCAGGGAGTTCTCCCTTTCACTGAGAAACGTACGGGCTGCTGTTGCCTGTGCGCTCTCTTCTTTGCAAAAGAGTCTGCTGTTCCACGCTTTGAACCGTGGAAAGGCGCCGGGCTCTGCTAAGATTTCCCCCGGCGCTTCGTTTGCCCTGGGCCAAAGCGAGCCTTCACAATAGCTGAACGCTAACACTGCATACTCGTTCCACTTCCAGAACAGGGCTACCGCGAGGCAGTTCTCCGGGGGAAAACGGCCCTTCGCGAAGGGCAGATCTGCCGAGCTCACTGCGGGAAAGCGAAAGCAAAGGACGCTTTTCTCCCTCTAACCGCTTTCGTCAGAGGAACGAGGGAAGTCACAGTGTTCTTTCTCTCACTGAGATACACACAATCTGACGTTGCCTGTGAGCTCCGTTGCTGGCAAAGAACTGAAACTGACATACATTCCTGTGGGGAAACACAGGGCTTTGCTAGGATTTCTCTAGGCAGTCTGTTTTCCCTGGGCCTCGCTGTAGCAACACTATCTCGCCAGGGCAACACTGCATGGGATTTCCTCTGCCAGGAGAGAGCTGCTGCTTTGTAGTTTGTGCTGGGAAACCTTGCTTTGGCAAGGGCCAATTGACCGCATTCAGGCAGAAAGAAAACAGAATCGCAAGAGGCCTTTTCTCCCCGGCTGCTCTGCCAAGCCCTTCCAGCTAAAACTATGTCGTTGCTCCTCTGGAAGGATCCCTGCACCGCGACGTAGTTTTTCAGAAGAAGCCTTGCGTTTGCAAGAGCAAAGGAGGAATTCGTTGCAGGAAAGAGGAAGGAAAGAAAGTTTCTCTCCCTCTGCCTGCTTTGCTCAGAGGACTGGATGAAGTCAGGGAGTTCTCCCTTTCACTGAGAAACGTGCGGGCTGCTGTTGCCTGTGCGCTCTCTTCTTTGCAAAAGAGTCTGCTGTTCCACGCTTTGAACCGTGGAAAGGCGCCGGGCTCTGCTAAGATTTCCCCCGGCGCTTCGTTTGCCCTGGGCCAAAGCGAGCCTTCACAATAGCTGAACGCTAACACTGCATACTCGTTCCACTTCCAGAACAGGGCTACCGCGAGGCAGTTCTCCGGGGGAAAACGGCCCTTCGCGAAGGGCAGATCTGCCGAGCTCACTGCGGGAAAGAGAAAGCAAAGGACGCTTTTCTCCCTCTAACCGCTTTCGTCAGAGGAACGGGGGAAGTCACAGTGTTCTTTCTCTCACTGAGATACACACAATCTGATGTTGCCTCTGAGCTCCGTTGCTGGCAAAGAACTGAAACTGACATACATTCCTGTGGGGAAACACAGGGCTTTGCTAGGATTTCTCTAGGCAGTCTGTTTTCCCTGGGCCTCGCTGTAGCAACACTATCTCGCCAGGGCAACACTGCATGGGATTTCCTCTGCCAGGAGAGAGCTGCTGCTTTGTAGTTTGTGCTGGGAAACCTTGCTTTGGCAAGTGCCAATTGACCGCATTCAGGCAGAAAGAAAAGAGAATCGCAGGAGGCCTTTTCTCCCCGGCTGCTCTGCCAAGCCCTTCCAGCTAAAACTATGCCGTTGCTCCTCTGGAAGGATCCCTGCACCGCGACGTAGTTTTTCAGAAGAAGCCTTGCGTTTGCAAGAGCAAAGGAGGAATTCGTTGCAGGAAAGAGGAAGGAAAGAAAGTTTCTCTCCCTCTGCCTGCTTTGCTCAGAGGACTGGATGAAGTCAGGGAGTTCTCCCTTTCACTGAGAAACGTACGGGCTGCTGTTGCCTGTGCGCTCTCTTCTTTGCAAAAGAGTCTGCTGTTCCACGCTTTGAACCGTGGAAAGGCGCCGGGCTCTGCTAAGATTTCCCCCGGCGCTTCGTTTGCCCTGGGCCAAAGCGAGCCTTCACAATAGCTGAACGCTAACACTGCATACTCGTTCCACTTCCAGAACAGGGCTACCGCGAGGCAGTTCTCCGGGGGAAAACGGCCCTTCGCGAAGGGCAGATCTGCCGAGCTCACTGCGGGAAAGAGAAAGCAAAGGACGCTTTTCTCCCTCTAACCGCTTTCGTCAGAGGAACGGGGGAAGTCACAGTGTTCTTTCTCTCACTGAGATACACACAATCTGATGTTGCCTCTGAGCTCCGTTGCTGGCAAAGAACTGAAACTGACATACATTCCTGTGGGGAAACACAGGGCTTTGCTAGGATTTCTCTAGGCAGTCTGTTTTCCCTGGGCCTCGCTGTAGCAACACTATCTCGCCAGGGCAACACTGCATGGGATTTCCTCTGCCAGGAGAGAGCTGCTGCTTTGTAGTTTGTGCTGGGAAACCTTGCTTTGGCAAGGGCCAATTGACCGCATTCAGGCAGAAAGAAAAGAGAATCGCAGGAGGCCTTTTCTCCCCGGCTGCTCTGCCAAGCCCTTCCAGCTAAAACTATGCCGTTGCTCCTCTGGAAGGATCCCTGCACCGCGACGTAGTTTTTCAGAAGAAGCCTTGAGTTTGCAAGAGCAAAGGAGGAATTCGTTGCAGGAAAGAGGAAGGAAAGAAAGTTTCTCTCCCTCTGCCTGCTTTGCTCAGAGGACTGGATGAAGTCAGGGAGTTCTCCCTTTCACTGAGAAACGTACGGGCTGCTGTTGCCTGTGCGCTCTCTTCTTTGCAAAAGAGTCTGCTGTTCCACGCTTTGAACCGTGGAAAGGCGCCGGGCTCTGCTAAGATTTCCCCCGGCGCTTCGTTTGCCCTGGGCCAAAGCGAGCCTTCACAATAGCTGAACGCTAACACTGCATACTCGTTCCACTTCCAGAACAGGGCTACCGCGAGGCAGTTCTCCGGGGGAAAACGGCCCTTCGCGAAGGGCAGATCTGCCGAGCTCACTGCGGGAAAGCGAAAGCAAAGGACGCTTTTCTCCCTCTAACCGCTTTCGTCAGAGGAACGAGGGAAGTCACAGTGTTCTTTCTCTCACTGAGATACACACAATCTGACGTTGCCTGTGAGCTCCGTTGCTGGCAAAGAACTGAAACTGACATACATTCCTGTGGGGAAACACAGGGCTTTGCTAGGATTTCTCTAGGCAGTCTGTTTTCCCTGGGCCTCGCTGTAGCAACACTATCTCGCCAGGGCAACACTGCATGGGATTTCCTCTGCCAGGAGAGAGCTGCTGCTTTGTAGTTTGTGCTGGGAAACCTTGCTTTGGCAAGGGCCAATTGACCGCATTCAGGCAGAAAGAAAAGAGAATCGCAAGAGGCCTTTTCTCCCCGGCTGCTCTGCCAAGCCCTTCCAGCTAAAACTATGCCGTTGCTCCTCTGGAAGGATCCCTGCACCGCGACGTAGTTTTTCAGAAGAAGCCTTGCGTTTGCAAGAGCAAAGGAGGAATTCGTTGCAGGAAAGAGGAAGGAAAGAAAGTTTCTCTCCCTCTGCCTGCTTTGCTCAGAGGACTGGATGAAGTCAGGGAGTTCTCCCTTTCACTGAGAAACGTGCGGGCTGCTGTTGCCTGTGCGCTCTCTTCTTTGCAAAAGAGTCTGCTGTTCCACGCTTTGAACCGTGGAAAGGCGCCGGGCTCTGCTAAGATTTCCCCCGGCGCTTCGTTTGCCCTGGGCCAAAGCGAGCCTTCACAATAGCTGAACGCTAACACTGCATACTCGTTCCACTTCCAGAACAGGGCTACCGCGAGGCAGTTCTACGGGGGAAAACGGCCCTTCGCGAAGGGCAGATCTGCCGAGCTCACTGCGGGAAAGCGAAAGCAAAGGACGCTTTTCTCCCTCTAACCGCTTTCGTCAGAGGAACGAGGGAAGTCACAGTGTTCTTTCTCTCACTGAGATACACACAATCTGACGTTGCCTGTGAGCTCCGTTGCTGGCAAAGAACTGAAACTGACATACATTCCTGTGGGGAAACACAGGGCTTTGCTAGGATTTCTCTAGGCAGTCTGTTTTCCCTGGGCCTCGCTGTAGCAACACTATCTCGCCAGGGCAACACTGCATGGGATTTCCTCTGCCAGGAGAGAGCTGCTGCTTTGTAGTTTGTGCTGGGAAACCTTGCTTTGGCAAGGGCCAATTGACCGCATTCAGGCAGAAAGAAAAGAGAATCGCAAGAGGCCTTTTCTACCCGGCTGCTCTGCCAAGCCCTTCCAGCTAAAACTATGCCGTTGCTCCTCTGGAAGGATCCCTGCACCGCGACGTAGTTTTTCAGAAGAAGCCTTGCGTTTGCAAGAGCAAAGGAGGAATTCGTTGCAGGAAAGAGGAAGGAAAGAAAGTTTCTCTCCCTCTGCCTGCTTTGCTCAGAGGACTGGATGAAGTCAGGGAGTTCTCGCTTTCACTGAGAAACGTGCGGGCTGCTGTTGCCTGTGCGCTCTCTTCTTTGCAAAAGAGTCTGCTGTTCCACGCTTTGAACCGTGGAAAGGCGCCGGGCTCTGCTAAGATTTCCCCCGGCGCTTCGTTTGCCCTGGGCCAAAGCGAGCCTTCACAATAGCTGAACGCTAACACTGCATACTCGTTCCACTTCCAGAACAGGGCTACCGCGAGGCAGTTCTCCGGGGGAAAACGGCCCTTCGCGAAGGGCAGATCTGCCGAGCTCACTGCGGGAAAGAGAAAGCAAAGGACGCTTTTCTCCCTCTAACCGCTTTCGTCAGAGGAACGGGGGAAGTCACAGTGTTCTTTCTCTCACTGAGATACACACAATCTGATGTTGCCTCTGAGCTCCGTTGCTGGCAAAGAACTGAAACTGACATACATTCCTGTGGGGAAACACAGGGCTTTGCTAGGATTTCTCTAGGCAGTCTGTTTTCCCTGGGCCTCGCTGTAGCAACACTATCTCGCCAGGGCAACACTGCATGGGATTTCCTCTGCCAGGAGAGAGCTGCTGCTTTGTAGTTTGTGCTGGGAAACCTTGCTTTGGCAAGGGCCAATTGACCGCAGTGAGGCAGAAAGAAAAGAGAATAGCAAGAGGGCTTTTCTCCCCGGCTCCTCAGCCAAGCCCTTCCAGCTAAAACTATGTCGTTGCTCCTCTGGAAGGATCCCTGCACCGTGACGTAGTTTTTCAGAAGAAGCCTTGCGTTTGCAAGAGCAAATGAGGAATTCGTTGCAGGAAAGAGGAAGGAAAGAAAGTTTCTCTCCCTCTGCCTGCTTTGCTCAGAGGACTGGATGAAGTCAGGGAGTTCTCCCTTTCACTGAGAAACCTGCGGACTGCTGTTGCCTGTGCGCTCTCTTCTTTGCAAAAGAGTCTGCAGTTCCACGCTTTGAACCGTGGAAAGGCGCCGGGCTCTGCTAAGACTTCCCCCGGCGCTACGTTTGCCCTTGGCCAAAGCGAGCCTTCACAATAGCTGAACGCCAACACTGCATACTCGTTCCACTTCCAGAACAGGGCTACCGCGAGGCAGTTCTCCGGGGGAAAACGGCCCTTCGCGAAGGGCAGATCTGCCGAGCTCGTTGCGGGAAAGCGAAAGCAAAGGACGCTTTTCTCCCTCTAACCGCTTTCGTCAGAGGAACGGGGGAAGTCACAGTGTTCTTTCTCTCACTGAGATACACACAATCTGACGTTGACTCTTTGCTCCGTTGCTGGCAAAGAACTGAAACGGACATACATTCCTGTGGGGAAACACAGGGCTTTGCTAGGATTTCTCTAGGCAGTGTGTTTTCCCTGGGTCTCACTGTAGCAACACTATCTCGCAAGGGCAGCACTGCGTGGGATTTCCTCTGCCAGGAGAGAGCTGCTGCTTTGTAGTTTGTGCTGGGAAACCTTGCCTTGGCAAGTGCCAATTGACCGCATTCGGGCAGAAAGAAAAGAGAATAGCAAGAGGCCTTTTCTCCCCGGCTGCTCAGCCAAGCCCTTCCAGCTAAAACTATGTCGTTGCTCCTCTGGAAGGATCCCTGCACCGTGACGTAGTTTTGCAGAAGAAGCCTTGCGTTTGCAAGAGCAAATGAGGAATTCGTTGCAGGAAAGAGGAAGGAAAGAAAGTTTCTCTCCCTCTGCCTGCTTTGCTCAGAGGACTGGATGAAGTCAGGGAGTTCTCCCTTTCACTGAGAAAGGTGCGGGCTGCTGTTGCCTGTGCGCTCTCTTCTTTGCAAAAGAGTCTGCAGTTCCACGCTTTGAACCCTGGAAAGGCGCCGGGCTCTGCTAAGACTTCCCCCGGCGATACGTTTGCCTTTGGCCAAAGCGAGCCTTCACAATAGCTGAACGCTAACACTGCATACTCGTTCCACTTGCAGAACAGGGCTACCGCGAGGCAGTTCTCCGGGGGAAAACGGCCCTTCGCGAAGGGCAGATCTGTGGAGCTCATTGCGAGAAAGCGAAAGCAAAGGACGCTTTTCTCCCTCCAACTGCATTCGTCAGAGGAACGGGGGAAGTCACAGTGTTCTTTCTCTCCCTGAGATACACACAATCTGACGTTGCCTCTTTGCTCCGTTGCTGGCGAAGAACTGAAACGGACATACATTCCTGTGGGGAAACACAGGGCTTTGCTAGGATTTCTCTAGGCAGTGTGTTTTCCCTGGGTCTCACTGTAGCAACACTATCTCGCAAGGGCAGCACTGCATGGGATTTCCTCTGCCAGGAGAGAGCTGCTGCTTTGTAGTTTGTGCTGGGAAACCTTGCTTTGGCAAGTGCGAATTGACCGCATTCAGGCAGAAAGAAAAGAGAATAGCAAGAGGCCTTTTCTCCCCGGCTGCTTTCCCAAGCCCTTCCGGCTAAAACTATGTCGTTGCTCCTCTGGAAGGATCCCTGCACCGCGAAGTAGGTTTTCACAAGAAGCCCTGCGTTTGCAAGAGCAAATGAGGAATTCGTTGCAGGAAAGAGGAAGGAAAGAAAGTTTCTCTCCCTCTGCCTGCTTTGCTCAGAGGACTGGATGAAGTCAGGGAGTTCTCCCTTTCACTGAGAAAGGTGTGGGCTGCTGTTGACTGTGCGCTCTCTTCTTTGCAAAAGAGTCTGCAGTTCCACGCTTTGAACCGTGGAAAGGCGCCGGGCTCTGCTAAGATTTCCCCCAGCGCTTCGTTTGCCCTGGGCCAAAGCGAGCCTTCACATTAGCTGAACGCTAACACTGCATACTCGTTCCACTTCCAGAACAGGGCTACCGCGAGGCAGTTCTCCGGGGGAAAACGGCCCTTCGCGAAGGGCAGATCTGTGGAGCTCATTGCGGGAAAGCTTAAGCAAAGGACGCTTTTCTCCCTCTAACTGCTTTCATCAGAGGAACGGGGGAAGTCACAGTGTTCTTTCTCTCACTGAGATACACACAATCTGACGTTGCCTCTGAGCTCCGTTGTAGGCAAAGAACTGAAACGGACATACATTTCTGTGGGGAAACACAGGGCTTTGCTAGGATTTCTCTAGGCAGTCTGTTTTCCCTGGGCCTCTCTGTAGCAACACTATCTCGCCAGGGCAACACTGCATGGGATTTAGTCTGCGAGGAGAGAGCTGCTGCTTTGTAGTTTGTGCTGGGAAACCTTGCTTTGGCAAGTGCGAATTGACCGCATTCGGGCAGAAAGAAAAGAGAATAGCAAGAGGCCTTTTCTCCCCGGCTGCTCAGCCAAGCCCTTCCAGCTAAAACTATGTCGTTGCTCCTCTGGAAGGATCCCTGCACCGTGACGTAGTTTTTCAGAAGAAGCCTTGCGTTTGCAAGAGCAAATGAGAAATTCGTTGCAGGAAAGAGGAAGGAAAGAAAGTTTCTCTCCCTCTGCCTGCTTTGCTCAGAGGACTGGATGAAGTCAGGGAGTTCTCCCTTTCACTGAGAAAGGTGCGGGCTGCTGTTGCCTGTGCGCTCTCTTCTTTGCAAAAGAGTCTGCAGTTCCACGCTTTGAACCCTGGAAAGGCGCCGGGCTCTGCTAAGACTTCCCCCGGCGCTACGTTTGCCGTTGGCCAAAGCGAGCCTTCACAATAGCTGAACGCTAACACTGCATACTCGTTCCACTTGCAGAACAGGGCTACCGCGAGGCAGTTCTCCGGGGGAAAACGGCCCTTCGCGAAGGGCAGATCTGTGGAGCTCATTGCGAGAAAGCGAAAGCAAAGGACGCTTTTCTCCCTCCAACTGCATTCGTCAGAGGAACGGGGGAAGTCACAGTGTTCTTTCTCTCCCTGAGATACACACAATCTGACGTTGCCTCTTTGCTCCGTTGCTGGCGAAGAACTGAAACGGACATACATTCCTGTGGGGAAACACAGGGCTTTGCTAGGATTTCTCTAGGCAGTGTGTTTTCCCTGGGTCTCACTGTAGCAACACTATCTCGCAAGGGCAGCACTGCATGGGATTTCCTCTGCCAGGAGAGAGCTGCTGCTTTGTAGTTTGTGCTGGGAAACCTTGCTTTGGCAAGTGCCAATTGACCGCATTCGGGGAGAAAGAAAAGAGAACAGCAAGAGGCCTTTTCTCCCCGGCTGCTCTGCCAAGCCCTTCCACCTAAAACTATGTCGTTGCTCCTCTGGATGGATCCCTGCACCGTGACGTAGTTTTTTAGAAGAAGCCTTGCGATTGCAAGAGCAAAGGAGGAATTCGTTGCAGGAAAGAGGAAGGAAAGAACGTTTCTCTCCTTCTGCCTGCTTTGCTCAGAGGACTGGATGAAGTCAGGGAGTTCTCCCTTTCACTGAGAAAGGTGCGGGCTGCTGTTGCCTGTGCGCTCTCTTCTTTGCAAAAGAGTCTGCAGTTCCACGCTTTGAACCGTGGAAAGGCGCCGGACTCTGCTAAGATTTCCCCCGGCGTTTCGTTTGCCCTGGGCCAAAGCGAGCCTTCACATTAGCTGAACGCTAACACTGCATACTCGTTCCACTTCCAGAACAGGGCTACCTCGAGGCAGTTCTCCGGGGGAAAACGGCCCTTCGCGAAGGGCAGATCTGTGGAGCTCATTGCGGGAAAGCGAAAGCAAAGGACGCTTTTCTCCCTCTAACTGCTTTCGTCAGAGGAACGGGGGAAGTCACAGTGTTCTTTCTCTCCCTGAGATACACACAATCTGACGTTGCCTCTGAGCTCCGTTGCTGGCAAAGAACTGAAACGGACATACATTCCTGTGGGGAAACACAGGGCTTTGCTAGGATTTCTCTAGGCAGTGTGTTTTCCCTGGGCCTCACTGTAGCAACACTATCTCGCAAGGGCAACACTGCATGGGATTTCCTCTGCCAGGAGAGAGCTGCTGCTTTGTAGTTTGTGCTGGGAAACCTTGCTTTGGCAAGTGCCAATTGACCGCATTCGGGCAGAAAGAAAAGAGAACAGCAAGAGGCCTTTTCTCCCCGGCTGCTCTGCCAAGCCCTTCCAGCTAAAACTATGTCGTTGCTCCTCTGGAAGGATCCCTGCACCGTGACGTAGTTTTTTATAAGAAGCCTTGCGATTGCAAGAGCAAATGAGGAATTCGTTGCAGGAAAGAGGAAGGAAAGAAAGTTTCTCTCCCTCTGCCTGCTTTGCTCAGAGGACTGGATGAAGTCAGGGAGTTCTCCCTTTCACTGAGAAAGGTGCGGGCTGCTGTTGCCTGTGCGCTCTCTTCTTTGCAAAAGAGTCTGCAGTTCCACGCTTTGAACCGTGGAAAGGCGCCGGGCTCTGCTAAGATTTCCCCCGGCGCTTCGTTTGCCCTGGGCCAAAGCGAGCCTTCACAATAGCTGAACGCTAACACTGCATACTCGTTCCACTTCCAGAACAGGGCTACCGCGAGGCAGTTCTCCGGGGGAAAACGGCCCTTCGCGAAGGGCAGATCTGTGGAGCTCATTGCGGGAAAGCGAAAGCAAAGGACGCTTTTCTCCCTCTAACCGCTTTCGTCAGAGGAACGGGGGAAGTCACAGTGTTCTTTCTCTCACTGAGATACACACAATCTGACGTTGCCTCTTTGCTCCGTTGCTGGCAAAGAACTGAAACTGACATACACTCCTGTGGGGAAACACAAGGCTTTGCTAGGATTTCTCTAGGCAGTCTGTTTTCCCTGGGTCTCACTGTAGCAACACTATCTCGCAAGGGCAGCACTGCATGGGATTTCCTCTGCCAGGAGAGAGCTGCTGCTTTGTAGTTTGTGCTGGGAAACCTTGCCTTGGCAAGTGCCAATTGACCGCATTCGGGCAGAAAGAAAAGAAAATAGCAAGAGGCCTTTTCTCCCCGGCTGCTCTGCCAATCACTTCCAGCTAAAACTATTTCGTTGCTCCTCTGGAAGAATCCCTGCACCGTGACGTAGTTTTTTAGAAGAAGCCTTGCGATTACAAGAGCAAATGAGGAATTCGTTGCAGGAAAGAGGAAGGAAAGAAAGTTTCTCTCCTTCTGCCTGCTTTGCTCAGAGGACTGGATGAAGTCAGGGAGTTCTCCGTTTCACTGAGAATGGTGCGGGCTGCTGTTGAATGTGCGCTCTCTTCTTTGCAAAAGAGTCTGCTGTTCCACGCTTTGAACCGTGGAAAGGCGCCAGGCTCTGCTAAGATTTCCCCCGGCGTTTCGTTTGCCCTGGGCCAAAGCGAGCCTTCGCAATAGCTGAACGCCTACACTGCATACTCGTTCCACTTCCAGAACAGGGCTACCGCGAGGCAGTTCTCCGGGGGAAAACGGCCCTTCGCGAAGGGCAGATCTGTCGAGCTCATTGCAGGAAAGCGAAAGCAAAGGACGCTTTTCTCCCTCTAACTGCTTTCGTCAGAGGAACGGGGGAAGTCACAGTGTTCTTTCTCTCACTGAGATACACACAATCTGACGTTGCCTCTGAGCTCCGTTGCTGGCAAAGAACTGAAACGGACATACATTCCTGTGGGGAAACACAGGGCTTTGCTAGGATTTCTCTAGGCAGTGTGTTTTCCCTGGGCCTCACTGTAGCAACACTATCTCGCCAGGGTAGCACTGCATGGGATTTCCTCTGCCAGGAGAGAGCTGCTGCTTTGTAGTTTGTGCTGGGAAACCTTGCTTTGGCAAGTGCCAATTGACCGCATTCGGGCAGAAAGAAAAGAGAACAGCAAGAGGCCTTTTCTCCCCGGCTGCTCTGCCAAGCCCTTCCAGCTAAAACTATGTCTTTGCTCCTCTGGATGGATCCCTGCACCGTGACGTAGTTTTTCAGAAGAAGCCTTGCGATTGCAAGAGCAAATGAGGAATTCGTTGCAGGAAAGAGGAAGGAAAGAACGTTTCTCTCCTTCTGCCTGCTTTGCTCAGAGGACTGGATGAAGTCAGGGAGTTCTCCCTTTCACTGAGAAAGGTGCGGGCTGCTGTTGCCTGTGCGCTCTCTTCTTTGCAAAAGAGTCTGCAGTTCCACGCTTTGAACCGTGGAAAGGCGCCGGACTCTGCTAAGATTTCCCCCGGCGTTTCGTTTGCCCTGGGCCAAAGCGAGCCTTCACATTAGCTGAACGCTAACACTGCATACTCGTTCCACTTCCAGAGTAGGGCTACCTCGAGGCAGTTCTCCGGGGGAAAACGGCCCTTCGCGAAGGGCAGATCTGTGGAGCTCATTGCGGGAAAGCGAAAGCAAAGGACGCTTTTCTCCCTCTAACTGCTTTCGTCAGAGGAACGGGGGAAGTCACAGTGTTCTTTCTCTCACTGAGATACACACAATCTGACGTTGCCTCTGAGCTCCGTTGCTGGCAAAGAACTGAAACGGACATACATTCCTGTGGGGAAACACAGGGCTTTGCTAGGATTTCTCTAGGCAGTGTGTTTTCCCTGGGCCTCACTGTAGCAACACTATCTCGCAAGGGCAACACTGAATGGGATTTCCTCTTCATGAGAGAGCTGCTGCTTTGTAGTTTGTGCTGGGAAACCTTGCCTTGGCAGGTGCCAATTGACCGCATTCGGGCAGAAAAAAAAGAAAATAGCAAGAGGCCTTTTCTCCCCGGCTGCTCTGCCAATCACTTGCAGCTAAAACTATTTCGTTGCTCCTCTGGATGGATCCCTGCACCGTGACGTAGTTTTTTAGAAGAAGCCTTGCGATTGCAAGAGCAAATGAGGAATTCGTTGCAGGAAAGAGGAAGGAAAGAAAGTTTCTCTCCTTCTACCTGCTTAGCTCAGAGGACTGGATGAAGTCAGGGAGTTCTCCCTTTCACTGAGAAAGGTGCGGGCTGCTGTTGCCTGTGCGCTCTCTTCTTTGCAAAAGAGTCTGCAGTTCCACGCTTTGAACCGTGGAAAGGCGCCGGGCTCTGCTAAGATTTCCCCCGGCGTTTCGTTTGCCCTGGGCCAAAGCGAGCCTTCACAATAGCTGAACGCCTACACTGCATACTCGTTCCACTTCCAGAACAGGGCTACCGCGAGGCAGTTCTCCGGGGGAAAACGGCCCTTCGCGAAGGGCAGATCTGTCGAGCTCTTTGCAGGAAAGCGAAAGCAAAGGACGCTTTTCTCCCTCTAACTGCTTTCGTCAGAGGAACGGGGGAAGTCACAGTGTTCTTTCTGTCCCTGAGATACACACAATCTGACGTTGCCTCTGAGCTCCGTTGCTGGCAAAGAACTGAAACGGACATACATTCCTGTGGGGAAACACAGGGCTTTGCTAGGATTTCTCTAGGCAGTGTGTTTTCCCTGGGCCTCACTGTAGCAACACTATCTCGCCAGGGCAGCACTGCATGGGATTTCCTCTGCCAGGAGAGAGCTGCTGCTTTGTAGTTTGTGCTGGGAAACCTTGCTTTGGCAAGTGCCAATTGACCGCATTCGGGCAGAAAGAAAAGAGAACAGCAAGAGGCCTTTTCTCCCCGGCTGCTCTGCCAAGCCCTTCCAGCTAAAACTATGTATTTGCTCCTCTGGATGGATCCCTGCACCGTGACGTAGTTTTTTAGAAGAAGCCTTGCGATTGCAAGAGCAAATGAGGAATTCGTTGCAGGAAAGAGGAAGGAAAGAACGTTTCTCTCCTTCTGCCTGCTTTGCTCAGAGGACTGGATGAAGTCAGGGAGTTCTCCCTTTCACTGAGAAAGGTGCGGGCTGCTGTTGCCTGTGCGCTCTCTTCTTTGCAAAAGAGTCTGCAGTTCCACGCTTTGAACCGTGGAAAGGCGCCGGGCTCTGCTAAGTTTTCCCCCGGCGCTTCGTTTGCCCTGGGCCAAAGCGAGCCTTCACATTAGCTGAACGCTAACACTGCATACTCGTTCCACTTCCAGAACAGGGCTACCTCGAGGCAGTTATCCGGGGGAAAACGGCCCTTCGCGAAGGGCAGATCTGTGGAGCTCATTGCGGGAAAGCGAAAGCAAAGGACGCTTTTCTCCCTCTAACTGCTTTCGTCAGAGGAACGGGGGAAGTCACAGTGTTCTTTCTCTCACTGAGATACACACAATCTGACGTTGCCTCTGAGCTCCGTTGCTGGCAAAGAACTGAAACGGACATACATTCCTGTGGGGAAACACAGGGCTTTGCTAGGATTTCTCTAGGCAGTGTGTTTTCCCTGGGCCTCACTGTAGCAACACTATCTCGCCAGGGCAGCACTGCATGGGATTTCCTCTGCCAGGAGAGAGCTGCTGCTTTGTAGTTTGTGCTGGGAAACCTTGCTTTGGCAAGTGCCAATTGACCGCATTCGGGCAGAAAGAAAAGAGAACAGCAAGAGGCCTTTTCTCCCCGGCTGCTCTGCCAAGCCCTTCCAGCTAAAACTATGTCTTTGCTCCTCTGGATGGATCCCTGCACCGTGACGTAGTTTTTTAGAAGAAGCCTTGCGATTGCAAGAGCAAATGAGGAATTCGTTGCAGGAAAGAGGAAGGAAAGAACGTTTCTCTCCTTCTGCCTGCTTTGCTCAGAGGACTGGATGAAGTCAGGGAGTTCTCCCTTTCACTGAGAAAGGTGCGGGCTGCTGTTGCCTGTGCGCTCTCTTCTTTGCAAAAGAGTCTGCAGTTCCACGCTTTGAACCGTGGAAAGGCGCCGGGCTCTGCTAAGATTTCCCCCGGCGCTTCGTTTGCCCTGGGCCAAAGCGAGCCTTCACATTAGCTGAACGCTAACACTGCATACTCGTTCCACTTCCAGAACAGGGCTACCTCGAGGCAGTTATCCGGGGGAAAACGGCCCTTCGCGAAGGGCAGATCTGTGGAGCTCATTGCGGGAAAGCGAAAGCAAAGGACGCTTTTCTCCCTCTAACTGCTTTCGTCAGAGGAACGGGGGAAGTCACAGTGTTCTTTCTCTCACTGAGATACACACAATCTGACGTTGCCTCTGAGCTCCGTTGCTGGCAAAGAACTGAAACGGACATACATTCCTGTGGGGAAACACAGGGCTTTGCTAGGATTTCTCTAGGCAGTGTGTTTTCCCTGGGCCTCACTGTAGCAACACTATCTCGCCAGGGCAGCACTGCATGGGATTTCCTCTGCCAGGAGAGAGCTGCTGCTTTGTAGTTTGTGCTGGGAAACCTTGCTTTGGCAAGTGCCAATTGACCGCATTCGGGCAGAAAGAAAAGAGAACAGCAAGAGGCCTTTTCTCCCCGTCTGCTCTGCCAAGCCCTTCCAGCTAAAACTATGTCTTTGCTCCTCTGGATGGATCCCTGCACCGTGACGTAGTTTTTTAGAAGAAGACTTGCGATTGCAAGAGCAAATGAGGAATTCGTTGCAGGAAAGAGGAAGGAAAGAACGTTTCTCTCCTTCTGCCTGCTTTGCTCAGAGGACTGGATGAAGTCAGGGAGTTCTCCCTTTCACTGAGAAAGGTGCGGGCTGCTGTTGCCTGTGCGCTCTCTTCTTTGCAAAAGAGTCTGCAGTTCCACGCTTTGAACCGTGGAAAGGCGCCGGGCTCTGCTAAGATTTCCCCCGGCGCTTCGTTTGCCCTGGGCCAAAGCGAGCCTTCACATTAGCTGAACGCTAACACTGCATACTCGTTCCACTTCCAGAACAGGGCTACCTCGAGGCAGTTATCCGGGGGAAAACGGCCCTTCGCGAAGGGCAGATCTGTGGAGCTCATTGCGGGAAAGCGAAAGCAAAGGACGCTTTTCTCCCTCTAACTGCTTTCGTCAGAGGAACGGGGGAAGTCACAGTGTTCTTTCTCTCACTGAGATACACACAATCTGACGTTGCCTCTGAGCTCCGTTGCTGGCAAAGAACTGAAACGGACATACATTCCTGTGGGGAAACACAGGGCTTTTCTAGGATTTCTCTAGGCAGTGTGTTTTCCCTGGGTCTCACTGTAGCAACACTATCTCGCAAGGGCAGCACTGCATGGGATTTCCTCTGCCAGGAGAGAGCTGCTGCTTTGTAGTTTGTGCTGGGAAACCTTGCTTTGGCAAGTGCCAATTGACCGCATTCGGGCAGAAAGAAAAGAGAACAGCAAGAGGCCTTTTCTCCCCGGCTGCTCTGCCAAGCCCTTCCAGCTAAAACTATGTCGTTGCTCCTCTGGAAGAATCCCTGCATCGTGACGTAGTTTTTCAGAAGAAGCCTTGCGTTTGCAAGGGCAAATGAGGAATTCGTTGCAGAAAAGAGGAAGGAAAGAACGTTTCTCTCCTTCTGCCTGCTTTGCTCAGAGGACTGGATGAAGTCAGGGAGTTCTCCCTTTCACTGAGAAAGGTGCGGGCTGCTGTTGCCTGTGCGCTCTCTTCTTTGCAAAAGAGTCTGCAGTTCCACGCTTTGAACCGTGGAAAGGCGCCGGGCTCTGCTAAGATTTCCCCCGGCGCTTCGTTTGCCCTGGGCCAAAGCGAGCCTTCACATTAGCTGAACGCTAACACTGCATACTCGTTCCACTTCCAGAACAGGGCTACCGCGAGGCAGTTCTCCGGGGGAAAACGGCCCTTCGCGAAGGGCAGATCTGTGGAGCTCATTGCGGGAAAGCGAAAGCAAAGGACGCTTTTCTCCCTCTAACTGCTTTCGTCAGAGGAACGGGGGAAGTCACAGTGTTCTTTCTCTCCCTGAGATACACACAATCTGACATTGCCTCTGAGCTCCGTTGCTGGCAAAGAACTGAAACGGACATACATTCCTGTGGGGAAACACAGGGCTTTGCTAGGATTTCTCTAGGCAGTGTGTTTTCCCTGGGCCTCACTGTAGCAACACTATCTCGCAAGGGCAACACTGAATGGGATTTCCTCTTCATGAGAGAGCTGCTGCTTTGTAGTTTGTGCTGGGAAACCTTGCCTTGGCAGGTGCCAATTGACAGCATTAGGGCAGAAAGAAAAGAAAATAGCAAGAGGCCTTTTCTCCCCGGCTGCTCTGCCAATCACTTGCAGCTAAAACTATTTCGTTGCTCCTCTGGATGGATCCCTGCACCGTGACGTAGTTTTTTAGAAGAAGCCTTGCGATTGCAAGAGCAAATGAGGAATTCGTTGCAGGAAAGAGGAAGGAAAGAAAGTTTCTCTCCTTCTGCCTGCTTTGCTCAGAGGACTGGATGAAGTCAGGGAGTTCTCCCTTTCACTGAGAAAGGTGCGGGCTGCTGTTGCCTGTGCGCTCTCTTCTTTGCAAAAGAGTCTGCAGTTCCACGCTTTGAACCGTGGAAAGGCGCCGGGCTCTGCTAAGATTTCCCCCGGCGCTTCGATTGCCCTGGGCCAAAGCGAGCCTTCACAATAGCTGAACGCTAACACTGCATACTCGTTCCACTTCCAGAACAGGGCTACCGCGAGGCAGTTCTCCGGGGGAAAACGGCCCTTCGCGAAGGGAAGATCTGTGGAGCTCATTGCGGGAAAGCGAAAGCAAAGGACGCTTTTCTCCCTCTAACTGCTTTCGTCAGAGGAACGGGGGAAGTCACAGTGTTCTTTCTCTCCCTGAGATACACACAATCTGACGTTGCCTCTGAGCTCCGTTGCTGGCAAAGAACTGAAACGGACATACATTCCTGTGGGGAAACACAGGGCTTTGCTAGGATTTCTCTAGGCAGTGTGTTTTCCCTGGGCCTCACTGTAGCAACACTATCTCGCCAGGGCAGCACTGCATGGGATTTCCTCTGCCAGGAGAGAGCTGCTGCTTTGTAGTTTGTGCTGGGAAACCTTGCCTTGGCAAGTGCCAATTGACCGCATTCGGGCAGAAAGAAAAGAAAATAGCAAGAGGCCTTTTCTCCCCGGCTGCTCTGCCAATCACTTCCAGCTAAAACTATTTCGTTGCTCCTCTGGATGGATCCCTGCACCGTGACGTAGTTTTTTAGAAGAAGCCTTGCGATTGCAAGAGCAAATGAGGAATTCGTTGCAGGAAAGAGGAAGGAAAGAAAGTTTCTCTCCTTCTGCCTGCTTTGCTCAGAGGACTGGATGAAGTCAGGGAGTTCTCCGTTTCACTGAGAAAGGTGCGGGCTGCTGTTGAATGTGCGCTCTCTTCTTTGCAAAAGAGTCTGCAGTTCCACGCTTTGAACCGTGGAAAGGCGCCGGGCTCTGCTAAGATTTCCCCCGGCGTTTCGTTTGCCCTGGGCCAAAGCGAGCCTTCACAATAGCTGAACGCCTACACTGCATACTCGTTCCACTTCCAGAACAGGGCTACCGCGAGGCAGTTCTCCGGGGGAAAACGGCCCTTCGCGAAGGGCAGATCTGTCGAGCTCATTGCAGGAAAGCGAAAGCAAAGGACGCTTTTCTCCCTCTAACTGCTTTCGTCAGAGGAACGGGGGAAGTCACAGTGTTCTTTCTGTCCCTGAGATACACACAATCTGACGTTGCCTCTGAGCTCCGTTGCTGGCAAAGAACTGAAACGGACATACATTCCTGTGGGGAAACACAGGGCTTTGCTAGGATTTCTCTAGGCAGTGTGTTTTCCCTGGGCCTCACTGTAGCAACACTATCTCGCCAGGGCAGCACTGCATGGGATTTCCTCTGCCAGGAGAGAGCTGCTGCTTTGTAGTTTGTGCTGGGAAACCTTGCTTTGGCAAGTGCCAATTGACCGCATTCGGGCAGAAAGAAAAGAGAACAGCAAGAGGCCTTTTCTCCCCGGCTGCTCTGCCAAGCCCTTCCAGCTAAAACTATGTCTTTGCTCCTCTGGATGGATCCCTGCACCGTCACGTAGTTTTTTAGAAGAAGACTTGCGATTGCAAGAGCAAATGAGGAATTCGTTGCAGGAAAGAGGAAGGAAAGAACGTTTCTCTCCTTCTGCCTGCTTTGCTCAGAGGACTGGATGAAGTCAGGGAGTTCTCCCTTTCACTGAGAAAGGTGCGGGCTGCTGTTGCCTGTGCGCTCTCTTCTTTGCAAAAGAGTCTGCAGTTCCACGCTTTGAACCGTGGAAAGGCGCCGGGCTCTGCTAAGATTTCCCCCGGCGCTTCGTTTGCCCTGGGCCAAAGCGAGCCTTCACATTAGCTGAACGCTAACACTGCATACTCGTTCCACTTCCAGAACAGGGCTACCTCGAGGCAGTTATCCGGGGGAAAACGGCCCTTCGCGAAGGGCAGATCTGTGGAGCTCATTGCGGGAAAGCGAAAGCAAAGGACGCTTTTCTCCCTCTAACTGCTTTCGTCAGAGGAACGGGGGAAGTCACAGTGTTCTTTCTCTCACTGAGATACACACAATCTGACGTTGCCTCTGAGCTCCGTTGCTGGCAAAGAACTGAAACGGACATACATTCCTGTGGGGAAACACAGGGCTTTTCTAGGATTTCTCTAGGCAGTGTGTTTTCCCTGGGTCTCACTGTAGCAACACTATCTCGCAAGGGCAGCACTGCATGGGATTTCCTCTGCCAGGAGAGAGCTGCTGCTTTGTAGTTTGTGCTGGGAAACCTTGCTTTGGCAAGTGCCAATTGACCGCATTCGGGCAGAAAGAAAAGAGAACAGCAAGAGGCCTTTTCTCCCCGGCTGCTCTGCCAAGCCCTTCCAGCTAAAACTATGTCGTTGCTCCTCTGGAAGAATCCCTGCATCGTGACGTAGTTTTTCAGAAGAAGCCTTGCGTTTGCAAGGGCAAATGAGGAATTCGTTGCAGAAAAGAGGAAGGAAAGAACGTTTCTCTCCTTCTGCCTGCTTTGCTCAGAGGACTGGATGAAGTCAGGGAGTTCTCCCTTTCACTGAGAAAGGTGCGGGCTGCTGTTGCCTGTGCGCTCTCTTCTTTGCAAAAGAGTCTGCAGTTCCACGCTTTGAACCGTGGAAAGGCGCCGGGCTCTGCTAAGATTTCCCCCGGCGCTTCGTTTGCCCTGGGCCAAAGCGAGCCTTCACATTAGCTGAACGCTAACACTGCATACTCGTTCCACTTCCAGAACAGGGCTACCGCGAGGCAGTTCTCCGGGGGAAAACGGCCCTTCGCGAAGGGCAGATCTGTGGAGCTCATTGCGGGAAAGCGAAAGCAAAGGACGCTTTTCTCCCTCTAACTGCTTTCGTCAGAGGAACGGGGGAAGTCACAGTGTTCTTTCTCTCCCTGAGATACACACAATCTGACATTGCCTCTGAGCTCCGTTGCTGGCAAAGAACTGAAACGGACATACATTCCTGTGGGGAAACACAGGGCTTTGCTAGGATTTCTCTAGGCAGTGTGTTTTCCCTGGGCCTCACTGTAGCAACACTATCTCGCAAGGGCAACACTGAATGGGATTTCCTCTTCATGAGAGAGCTGCTGCTTTGTAGTTTGTGCTGGGAAACCTTGCCTTGGCAGGTGCCAATTGACAGCATTAGGGCAGAAAGAAAAGAAAATAGCAAGAGGCCTTTTCTCCCCGGCTGCTCTGCCAATCACTTGCAGCTAAAACTATTTCGTTGCTCCTCTGGATGGATCCCTGCACCGTGACGTAGTTTTTTAGAAGAAGCCTTGCGATTGCAAGAGCAAATGAGGAATTCGTTGCAGGAAAGAGGAAGGAAAGAAAGTTTCTCTCCTTCTGCCTGCTTTGCTCAGAGGACTGGATGAAGTCAGGGAGTTCTCCCTTTCACTGAGAAAGGTGCGGGCTGCTGTTGCCTGTGCGCTCTCTTCTTTGCAAAAGAGTCTGCAGTTCCACGCTTTGAACCGTGGAAAGGCGCCGGGCTCTGCTAAGATTTCCCCCGGCGCTTCGATTGCCCTGGGCCAAAGCGAGCCTTCACAATAGCTGAACGCTAACACTGCATACTCGTTCCACTTCCAGAACAGGGCTACCGCGAGGCAGTTCTCCGGGGGAAAACGGCCCTTCGCGAAGGGAAGATCTGTGGAGCTCATTGCGGGAAAGCGAAAGCAAAGGACGCTTTTCTCCCTCTAACTGCTTTCGTCAGAGGAACGGGGGAAGTCACAGTGTTCTTTCTCTCCCTGAGATACACACAATCTGACGTTGCCTCTGAGCTCCGTTGCTGGCAAAGAACTGAAACGGACATACATTCCTGTGGGGAAACACAGGGCTTTGCTAGGATTTCTCTAGGCAGTGTGTTTTCCCTGGGCCTCACTGTAGCAACACTATCTCGCCAGGGCAGCACTGCATGGGATTTCCTCTGCCAGGAGAGAGCTGCTGCTTTGTAGTTTGTGCTGGGAAACCTTGCTTTGGCAAGTGCCAATTGACCGCATTCGGGCAGAAAGAAAAGAGAACAGCAAGAGGCCTTTTCTCCCCGGCTGCTCAGCCAAGCCCTTCCAGCTAAAACTATGTCGTTGCTCCTCTGGAAGAATCCCTGCACAGTGACGTAGTTTTTCAGAAGAAGCCCTGCGTTTGCAAGAGCAAATGAGGAATTCGTTGCAGGAAAGAGGAAGGAAAGAAAGTTTCTCTCCTTCTGCCTGCTTTGCTCAGAGGATTGGATGAATTCAGGTAGTTCTCCCTTTCACTGAGAAACGTGCGGGCTGCTGTTGCCTGTGCGCTCTCTTCTTTGCAAAAGAGTCTGCAGTTCCACGCTTTGAACCGTGGAAAGGCGCCGGGCTCTGCTAAGATTTCCCCCGGCGCTTCGTTTGCCCTGGGCCAAAGCGAGCCTTCACATTAGCTGAACGCTAACACTGCATACTCGTTCCACTTCCAGAACAGGGCTACCGCGAGACAGTTCTCCGGGGGAAATCGGCCCTTCGCGAAGGGCAGATCTGTGGAGCTCATTGCGGGAAAGCGAAAGCAAAGGACGCTTTTCTCCCTCTAACCGCTTTCGTCAGAGGAACGGGGGAAGTGACAGTGTTCTTTCTCTCACTGAGATACACACAATCTGACGTTGCCTCTGAGCTCCGTTGCTGGCAAAGAACTGAAACGGACATACATTCCTGTGGGGAAACTCAGGGCTTTGCTACGATTTCTCTAGGCAGTGTGTTTTCCCTGGGTCTCACTGTATCAACACTATCTCGCAAGGGCAGCACTGCATGGGATTTCCTCTGCCAGGAGAGAGCTGCTGCTTTCCAGTTTGTGCTGGGAAACCTTGCTTTGGCAAGTGCGAATTGACTGCATTCAGGCAGAAAGAAAAGAGAATAGCAAGAGGCCTTTTCTCCCCGGCTGCTTTCCCAAGCCCTTCCAGCTAAAACTATGTCGTTGCTCCTCTGGAAGGATCCCTGCACCGCGATGTAGGTTTTCAGAAGAAGCCTTGCGTTTGCAAGAGCAAATGAGGAATTCGTTGCAGGAAAGAGGAAGGAAAGAAAGTTTCTCTCCCTCTGCCTGCTTTGCTCAGAGGACTGGATGAAGTCAGGGAGTTCTCCCTTTTACTGAGAAACGTGCGGGCTGCTGTTGCCTGTGCGCTCTCCTCTTTGCACAAGAGTGTGCAGTTCCACGCTTTGAACCGTGGAAAGGCACCGGGCTCTCCTAAGACTTCCACCGGCGCTTCGTTTGCCCTGGGCCAAAGCGAGCCTTCACATTAGCTGAACGCTAACACTGCATACTCGTTCCACTTCCAGAACAGGGCTACCGCGAGGCAGTTCTCCGGGGGAAAACGGCCCTTCGCGAAGGGCAGATGTGCCGAGCTCATTTCGGGAAAGCGAAAGCAAAGGACGCTTTTCTCCCTCTAACCGCTTTCGTCAGAGGAACGGGGGAAGTCACAGTGTTCTTTCTCTCACTGAGATACACACAATCTGACGTTGCCTGTGAGCTCCGTTGCTGGCAAAGAACTGAAACGGACATACATTCCTGTGGGGAAACACAGGGCTTTGCTAGGATTTCTCTAGGCAGTGTGTTTTCACTGGGCCTCACTGTAGCAACACTATCTCGCCAGGGCAACACTGCGTGGGATTTCCTCTGCCAGGAGAGAGCTGCTGCTTTGTAGTTTGTGCTGGGAAACCTTGCTTTGGCAAGTGCCATTTGACCGCATTCAGGCAGAAAGAAAAGAGAATAGCAAGAAGCCTTTCCTTCCCGGCTGCTTTCCCAAGCCCTTCCAGCTAAAACTATGTCGTTGCTCCTCTGGAAGGATCCCTGCACCGCGACGTAGGTTTTCAGAAGAAGCCCTGCGTTTGCAAGAGCAAATGAGGAATTCGTTGCAGGAAAGAGGAAGGAAAGAAAGTTTCTCTCCTTCTGCCTGCTTTGCTCAGAGGACTGGATGAAGTGAGGGAGTTCTCCCTTTCACTGAGAAATTGCCGGCTGCTGTTGCCTGTGGGCTCTCTTCTTTGAAAAAGAGTCTGCAGTTCCACGCTTTGAACCGTGGAAAGGCGCCGGGATCTGCTAAGATTTCCCCCGGCGCTTCGTTTGCCCTGGGCCAAAGCGAGCCTTCACATTAGCTGAACACTAACACTGCATACTGGTTGCACTTCCAGAACAGGGCTACCGCGAGGCAGTTCTCCGGGGGATAACGGCCCTTCGCGAAGGGCAGATCTGTGGAGCTCATTGCGGGAAAGCGAAAGCAAAGGACGCTTTTCTCCCTCTAACTGCTTTCGTCAGAGGAACGGGGGAAGGCACAGTGTTCTTTCTCTCACTGAGATACACACAATCTGACGTTGCCTCTTTGCTCCGTTGCTGGCGAAAAACTGAAACGGACATACATTCCTGTGGGGAAACACAGGGCTTTGCTAGGATTTCTCTAGGCAGTGTGTTTTCCCTGGGCCTCACTGTACCAACACTATGTCGCCAGGGCAACACTGAATGGGATTTCCTCTGCCAGGAGAGAGCTGCTGCTTTGTAGTTTGTGCTGGGAAACCTTGCTTTGGCAAGTGCCAATTGACCGCATTCAGGCAGAAAGAAAAGAGAATAGCAAGAGGCCTTTTCTCCCCGGCTGCTTTCCCAAGCCCCTCCAGCTAAAACTATGTCGTTGCTCCTCTGGAGGGATCCCTGCACCGCGACGTAGTTTCTCAGAAGAAGCCCTGCGTTTGCAAGAGCAAATGAGGAATTCGTTGCAGGAAAGAGGAAGGAAAGAAAGTTTCTCTCCCTCTGCCTGCTTTGCTCAGAGGACTGGATGAAGTCAGGGAGTTCTCCCTTTCACTGAGAAACGTGCGGGCTGCTGTTGCCTGTGCGCTCTCTTCTTTGCAAAAGAGTCTGCAGTTCCACGCTTTGAACCGTGGAAAGGCGCCGGGCTCTGCTAAGATTTCCCCCGGCGCTTCGTTTGCCCTGGGCCAAAGCGAGCCTTCACATTAGCTGAACGCTAACACTGCATACTCGTTCCACTTCCAGAACAGGGCTACCGCGAGACAGTTCTCCGGGGGAAATCGGCCCTTCGTGAAGGGCAGATCTGTGGAGCTCATTGCGGGAAAGCGAAAGCAAAGGACGCTTTTCTCCCTCTAACCGCTTTCGTCAGAGGAACGGGGGAAGTGACAGTGTTCTTTCTCTCACTGAGATACACACAATCTGACGTTGCCTCTGAGCTCCGTTGCTGGCAAAGAACTGAAACGGACATACATTCCTGTGGGGAAACTCAGGGCTTTGCTACGATTTCTCTAGGCAGTGTGTTTTCCCTGGGTCTCACTGTATCAACACTATCTCGCAAGGGCAGCACTGCATGGGATTTCCTCTGCCAGGAGAGAGCTGCTGCTTTCCAGTTTGTGCTGGGAAACCTTGCTTTGGCAAGTGCGAATTGACTGCATTCAGGCAGAAAGAAAAGAGAATAGCAAGAGGCCTTTTCTCCCCGGCTGCTTTCCCAAGCCCTTCCAGCTAAAACTATGTCGTTGCTCCTCTGGAAGGATCCCTGCACCGCGACGTAGGTTTTCAGAAGAAGCCTTGCGTTTGCAAGAGCAAATGAGGAATTCGTTGCAGGAAAGAGGAAGGAAAGAAAGTTTCTCTCCTTCTGCCTGCTTTGCTCAGAGGACTGGATGAAGTCAGGGAGTTCTCCCTTTCACTGAGAAACGTGCGGGCTGCTGTTGCCTGTGCGCTCTCCTCTTTGCACAAGAGTCTGCAGGTCCACGCTTTGAACCGTGGAAAGGCACCGGGCTCTCCTAAGACTTCCACCGGCGCTTCGTTTGCCCTGGGCCAAAGCGAGCCTTCACATTAGCTGAACGCTAACACTGCATACTCGTTCCACTTCCAGAACAGGGCTACCGCGAGGCAGTTCTCCGGGGGAAAACGGCCCTTCGCGAAGGGCAGATGTGCCGAGCTCATTTCGGGAAAGCGAAAGCAAAGGACGCTTTTCTCCCTCTAACCGCTTTCGTCAGAGGAACGGGGGAAGTCACAGTGTTCTTTCTCTCACTGAGATACACACAATCTGACGTTGCCTCTGAGCTCCGTTGCTGGCAAAGAACTGAAACGGACATACATTCCTGTGGGGAAACACAGGGCTTTGCTAGGATTTCTCTAGGCAGTGTGTTTTCACTGGGCCTCACTGTAGCAACACTATCTCGCCAGGGCAACACTGCGTGGGATTTCCTCTGCCAGGAGAGAGCTGCTGCTTTGTAGTTTGTGCTGGGAAACCTTGCTTTGGCAAGTGCCATTTGACCGCATTCAGGCAGAAAGAAAAGAGAATAGCAAGAAGCCTTTCCTTCCCGGCTGCTTTCCCAAGCCCTTCCAGCTAAAACTATGTCGTTGCTCCTCTGGAAGGATCCCTGCACCGCGACGTAGGTTTTCAGAAGAAGCCCTGCGTTTGCAAGAGCAAATGAGGAATTCGTTGCAGGAAAGAGGAAGGAAAGAAAGTTTCTCTCCTTCTGCCTGCTTTGCTCAGAGGACTGGATGAAGTGAGGGAGTTCTCCCTTTCACTGAGAAATTGCCGGCTGCTGTTGCCTGTGGGCTCTCTTCTTTGAAAAAGAGTCTGCAGTTCCACGCTTTGAACCGTGGAAAGGCGCCGGGATCTGCTAAGATTTCCCCCGGCGCTTCGTTTGCCCTGGGCCAAAGCGAGCCTTCACATTAGCTGAACACTAACACTGCATACTGGTTGCACTTCCAGAACAGGGCTACCGCGAGGCAGTTCTCCGGGGGATAACGGCCCTTCGCGAAGGGCAGATCTGTGGAGCTCATTGCGGGAAAGCGAAAGCAAAGGACGCTTTTCTCCCTCTAACCGCTTTCGTCAGAGGAACGGGGGAAGGCACAGTGTTCTTTCTCTCACTGAGATACACACAATCTGACGTTGCCTCTTTGCTCCGTTGCTGGCGAAAAACTGAAACGGACATACATTCCTGTGGGGAAACACAGGGCTTTGCTAGGATTTCTCTAGGCAGTGTGTTTTCCCTGGGCCTCACTGTACCAACACTATGTCGCCAGGGCAACACTGAATGGGATTTCCTCTGCCAGGAGAGAGCTGCTGCTTTGTAGTTTCTGCTGGGAAACCTTGCTTTGGCAAGTGCCAATTGACCGCATTCAGGCAGAAAGAAAAGAGAATAGCAAGAGGCCTTTTCTCCCCGGCTGCTTTCCCAAGCCCCTCCAGCTAAAACTATGTCGTTGCTCCTCTGGAGGGATCCCTGCACCGCGACGTAGTTTCTCAGAAGAAGCCCTGCGTTTGCAAGAGCAAATGAGGAATTCGTTGCAGGAAAGAGGAAGGAAAGAAAGTTTCTCTCCCTCTGCCTGCTTTGCTCAGAGGACTGGATGAAGTCAGGGAGTTCTCCCTTTCACTGAGAAACGTGCGGGCTGCTGTTGCCTGTGCGCTCTCTTCTTTGCAAAAGAGTCTGCAGTTCCACGCTTTGAACCGTGGAAAGGCGCCGGGCTCAGCTAAGATTTCCCCCGGCGCTTCGTTTGCCCTGGGCCAAAGCGAGCCTTCACATTAGCTGAACGCTAACACTGCATACTCGTTCCACTTCCAGAACAGGGCTACCGCGAGGCAGTTCTCCGGGGGAAAATGGCCCTTCGCGAAGGGCAGATGTTCCGAGCTCATTTCGGGAAAGCGAAAGCAAAGGACGCTTTTCTCCCTCTAACCGCTTTCGTCAGAGGAACGGGGGAAGTCACAGTGTTCTTTCTCTCACTGAGATACACACAATCTGACGTTGCCTCTGAGCTCCGTTGCTGGCAAAGAACTGAAACGGACATACATTCCTGTGGGGAAACTCAGGGCTTTGCTACGATTTCTCTAGGCAGTGTGTTTTCCCTCGGTCTCACTGTATCAACACTATCTCGCAAGGGCAACACTGCATGGGATTTCCTCTGCCAGGAGAGAGCTGCTGCTTTCCAGTTTGTGCTGGGAAACCTTGCTTTGGCAAGTGCGAATTGACTGCATTCAGGCAGAAAGAAAAGAGAATAGCAAGAGGCCTTTTCTCCCCGGCTGCTTTCCCAAGCCCTTCCAGCTAAAACTATGTCGTTGCTCCTCTGGAAGGATCCCTGCACCGCGACGTAGTTTTTCAGAAGAAGCCTTGCGTTTGCAAGAGCAAATGAGGAATTCGTTGCAGGAAAGAGGAAGGAAAGAAAGTTTCTCTCCCTCTGCCTGCTTTGCTCAGAGGACTGGATGAAGTCAGGGAGTTCTCCCTTTCACTGAGAAACGTGCGGGCTGCTGTTGCCTGTGCGCTCTCTTCTTTGCACAAGAGTCTGCAGTTCCACGCTTTGAACCGTGGAAAGGCGCCGGGCTCTGCTAAGATTTCACCGGGCGCTTCGTTTGCCCTGGGCCAAAGCGAGCCTTCACATTAGCTGAACACTAACACTGCATACTGGTTCCACTTCCAGAACAGGGCTACCGCGAGGCAGTTCTCCGGGGGAAAACGGCCCTTCGCGAAGGGCAGATCTGTGGAGCTCATTGCGGGAAAGCGAAAGCAAAGGACGCTTTTCTCCCTCTAACCGCTTTCGTCAGAGGAACGGGGGAAGTCACAGTGTTCTTTCTCTCACTGAGATACACACAATCTGACGTTGCCTCTGAGTTCCCTTGCTGGCAAAGAACTGAAACTGACATACATTCCCGGGGAGAATCAAAGGGCTTTGCTAGGATTTCTCTAGGCAGTGTGTTTTCACTGGGCCTCACTGTAGCAACACTATCTCGCCAGGGCAACACTGCGTGGGATTTCCTCTGCCAGGAGAGAGCTGCTGCTTTGTAGTTTGTGCTGGGAAACCTTGCTTTGGCAAGTGCCATTTGACCGCATTCAGGCAGAAAGAAAAGAGAATAGCAAGAGGCCTTTTCTCCCCGGCTGCTTTCCCAAGCCCTTCCAGCTAAAACTATGTCGTTGCTCCTCTGGAGGGATCCCTGCACCGCGACGTAGTTTCTCAGAAGAAGCCCTGCGTTTGCAAGAGCAAATGAGGAATTCGTTGCAGGAAAGAGGAAGGAAAGAAAGTTTCTCTCCTTCTGCCTGCTTTGCTCAGAGGACTGGATGAAGTGAGGGAGTTCTCCCTTTCACTGAGAAACGTGCAGGCTGCTGTTGCCTGTGCGCTCTCTTCTTTGCAAAAGAGTCTGCAGTTCCACGCTTTGAACCGTGGAAAGGCGCCGGGCTGTGCTAAGATTTCCCCCGGCGCTTCGTTTGCCCTGGGCCAAAGCGAGCCTTCACATTAGCTGAACGCTAACACTGCATACTCGTTCCACTTCCAGAACAGGGCTACCGCGAGGCAGTTCTCCGGGGGAAAACGGCCCTTCGCGAAGGGCAGATTTGTGGAGCTCACTGCGGGAAAGCGAAAGCAAAGGACGCTTTTCTCCCTCTAACCGCTTTTGTCAGAGGAACGGGGGAAGTCACAGTGTTCTTTCTCTCACTGAGATACACACAATCTGACGTTGCCTCTGAGCTCCGTTGCTGGCAAAGAACTGAAACGGACATACATTCCTGTGGGGAAACTCAGGGCTTTGCTACGATTTCTCTAGGCAGTGTGTTTTCCCTGGGTCTCACTGTATCAACACTATCTCGCAAGGGCAG
The DNA here is from genome assembly GCF_030014295.1 of Loxodonta africana. Classification (NCBI taxonomy): domain Eukaryota; kingdom Metazoa; phylum Chordata; class Mammalia; order Proboscidea; family Elephantidae; genus Loxodonta; species Loxodonta africana. The sequence continues at coordinate 86,863,026 of NC_087356.1, read as the reverse complement.
CACTGCATGGGATTTCCTCTGCCAGGAGAGAGCTGCTGCTTTCCAGTTTGTGCTGGGAAACCTTGCTTTGGCAAGTGCGAATTGACTGCATTCAGGCAGAAAGAAAAGAGAATAGCAAGAGGCCTTTTCTCCCCGGCTGCTTTCCCAAGCCCTTCCAGCTAAAACTATGTCGTTGCTCCTCTGGAAGGATCCCTGCACCGCGACGTAGTTTTTCAGAAGAAGCCTTGCGTTTGCAAGAGCAAATGAGGAATTCGTTGCAGGAAAGAGGAAGGAAAGAAAGTTTCTCTCCCTCTGCCTGCTTTGCTCAGAGGACTGGATGAAGTCAGGGAGTTCTCCCTTTCACTGAGAAACGTGCGGGCTGCTGTTGCCTGTGCGCTCTCCTCTTTGCACTAGAGTCTGCAGTTCCACACTTTGAACCGTGGAAAGGCACCGGGCTCTGCTAAGACTTCCCCCGGCGCTTCGTTTGCCCTGGGCCAAAGCGAGCCTTCACATTAGCTGAACGCTAACACTGCATACTCGTTCCACTTCCAGAACAGGGCTACCGCGAGGCAGTTCTCCGGGGGAAAACGGCCCTTCGCGAAGGGCAGATCTGTGGAGCTCACTGCGGGAAAGCGAAAGCAAAGGACGCTTTTCTCCCTCTAACCGCTTTCGTCAGAGGAACGGGGGAAGTGACAGTGTTCTTTCTCTCACTGAGATACACACAATCTGACGTTGCCTCTGAGCTCCGTTGCTGGCAAAGAACTGAAACGGACATACATTCCTGTGGGGAAACTCAGGGCTTTGCTACGATTTCTCTAGGCAGTGTGTTTTCCCTGGGTCTCACTGTATCAACACTATCTCGCAAGGGCAGCACTGCATGGGATTTCCTCTGCCAGGAGAGAGCTGCTGCTTTCCAGTTTGTGCTGGGAAACCTTGCTTTGGCAAGTGCGAATTGACTGCATTCAGGCAGAAAGAAAAGAGAATAGCAAGAGGCCTTTTCTCCCCGGCTGCTTTCCCAAGCCCTTCCAGCTAAAACTATGTCGTTGCTCCTCTGGAAGGATCCCTGCACCGCGACGTAGGTTTTCAGAAGAAGCCTTGCGTTTGCAAGAGCAAATGAGGAATTCGTTGCAGGAAAGAGGAAGGAAAGAAAGTTTCTCTCCCTCTGCCTGCTTTGCTCAGAGGACTGGATGAAGTCAGGGAGTTCTCCCTTTCACTGAGAAACGTGCGGGCTGCTGTTGCCTGTGCGCTCTCCTCTTTGCACAAGAGTCTGCAGTTCCACGCTTTGAACCGTGGAAAGGCACCGGGCTCTGCTAAGACTTCCCCCGGCGCTTCGTTTGCCCTGGGCCAAAGCGAGCCTTCACATTAGCTGAACGCGAACACTGCATACTCGTTCCACTTCCAGAACAGGGCTACCGCGAGGCAGTTCTCCGGGGGAAAACGGCCCTTCGCGAAGGGCAGATCTGCCGAGCTCATTGCGGGAAAGCGAAAGCAAAGGACGCTTTTCTCCCTCTAACCGCTTTCGTCAGAGGAACGGGGGAAGTGACAGTGTTCTTTCTCTCACTGAGATACACACAATCTGACGTTGCCTCTGAGCTCCGTTGCTGGCAAAGAACTGAAACGGACATACATTCCTGTGGGGAAACACAGGGCTTTGCTAGGATTTCTCTAGGCAGTGTGTTTTCACTGGGCCTCACTGTAGCAACACTATCTCGCCAGGGCAACACTGCGTGGGATTTCCTCTGCCAGGAGAGAGCTGCTGCTTTGTAGTTTGTGCTGGGAAACCTTGCTTTGGCAAGTGCCATTTGACCGCATTCAGGCAGAAAGAAAAGAGAATAGCAAGAAGCCTTTCCTTCCCGGCTGCTTTCCCAAGCCCTTCCAGCTAAAACTATGTCGTTGCTCCTCTGGAAGGATCCCTGCACCGCGACGTAGGTTTTCAGAAGAAGCCCTGCGTTTGCAAGAGCAAATGAGGAATTCGTTGCAGGAAAGAGGAAGGAAAGAAAGTTTCTCTCCTTCTGCCTGCTTTGCTCAGAGGACTGGATGAAGTGAGGGAGTTCTCCCTTTCACTGAGAAATTGCCGGCTGCTGTTGCCTGTGGGCTCTCTTCTTTGAAAAAGAGTCTGCAGTTCCACGCTTTGAACCGTGGAAAGGCGCCGGGATCTGCTAAGATTTCCCCCGGCGCTTCGTTTGCCCTGGGCCAAAGCGAGCCTTCACATTAGCTGAACACTAACACTGCATACTGGTTGCACTTCCAGAACAGGGCTACCGCGAGGCAGTTCTCCGGGGGATAACGGCCCTTCGCGAAGGGCAGATCTGTGGAGCTCATTGCGGGAAAGCGAAAGCAAAGGACGCTTTTCTCCCTCTAACCGCTTTCGTCAGAGGAACGGGGGAAGGCACAGTGTTCTTTCTCTCACTGAGATACACACAATCTGACGTTGCCTCTTTGCTCCGTTGCTGGCGAAAAACTGAAACGGACATACATTCCTGTGGGGAAACACAGGGCTTTGCTAGGATTTCTCTAGGCAGTGTGTTTTCCCTGGGCCTCACTGTACCAACACTATGTCGCCAGGGCAACACTGAATGGGATTTCCTCTGCCAGGAGAGAGCTGCTGCTTTGTAGTTTCTGCTGGGAAACCTTGCTTTGGCAAGTGCCAATTGACCGCATTCAGGCAGAAAGAAAAGAGAATAGCAAGAGGCCTTTTCTCCCCGGCTGCTTTCCCAAGCCCCTCCAGCTAAAACTATGTCGTTGCTCCTCTGGAGGGATCCCTGCACCGCGACGTAGTTTCTCAGAAGAAGCCCTGCGTTTGCAAGAGCAAATGAGGAATTCGTTGCAGGAAAGAGGAAGGAAAGAAAGTTTCTCTCCCTCTGCCTGCTTTGCTCAGAGGACTGGATGAAGTCAGGGAGTTCTCCCTTTCACTGAGAAACGTGCGGGCTGCTGTTGCCTGTGCGCTCTCTTCTTTGCAAAAGAGTCTGCTGTTCCACGCTTTGAACCGTGGAAAGGCGCCGGGCTCAGCTAAGATTTCCCCCGGCGCTTCGTTTGCCCTGGGCCAAAGCGAGCCTTCACATTAGCTGAACGCTAACACTGCATACTCGTTCCACTTCCAGAACAGGGCTACCGCGAGGCAGTTCTCCGGGGGAAAACGGCCCTTCGCGAAGGGCAGATCTGTGGAGCTCATTGCGGGAAAGCGAAAGCAAAGGACGCTTTTCTCCCTCTAACCGCTTTCGTCAGAGGAACGGGGGAAGTCACAGTGTTCTTTCTCTCACTGAGATACACACAATCTGACGTTGCCTCTGAGCTCCGTTGCTGGCAAAGAACTGAAACTGACATACATTCCTGTGGGGAAACTCAGGGCTTTGCTAGGATTTCTCTAGGCAGTGTGTTTTCCCTGGGTCTCACTGTATCAACACTATCTCGCAAGGGCAGCACTGCATGGGATTTCCTCTGCCAGGAGAGAGCTGCTGCTTTCCAGTTTGTGCTGGGAAACCTTGCTTTGGCAAGTGCAAATTGACTGCATTCAGGCAGAAAGAAAAGAGAATAGCAAGAGGCCTTTTCTCCCCGGCTGCTTTCCCAAGCCCTTCCAGCTAAAACTATGTCGTTGCTCCTCTGGAGGGATCCCTGCACCGCGACGTAGTTTCTCAGAAGAAGCCCTGCGTTTGCAAGAGCAAATGAGGAATTCGTTGCAGGAAAGAGGAAGGAAAGAAAGTTTCTCTCCTTCTGCCTGCTTTTCTCAGAGGACTGGATGAAGTCAGGGAGTTCTCCCTTTCACTGAGAAACGTGCGGGCTGCTGTTGCCTGTGCGCTCTCTTCTTTGCAAAAGAGTCTGCAGTTCCACGCTTTGAACCGTGGAAAGGCGCCGGGCTCTGCTAAGATTTCCCCCGGCGCTTCGTTTGCCCTGGGCCAAAGCGAGCCTTCACATTAGCTGAACGCTAACACTGCATACTCGTTCCACTTCCAGAACAGGGCTACCGCGAGGCAGTTCTCCGGGGGAAAACGGCCCTTCGCGAAGGGCAGATCTGTGGAGCTCACTGCGGGAAAGCGAAAGCAAAGGACGCGTTTCTCCCTCTAACCGCTTTCGTCAGAGGAACGGGGGAAGTCACAGTGTTCTTTCTCTCACTGAGATACACACAATCTGACGTTGCCTCTGAGCTCCGTTGCTGGCAAAGAACTGAAACGGACATACATTCCTGTGGGGAAACTCAGGGCTTTGCTAGGATTTCTCTAGGCAGTGTGTTTTCCCTGGGTCTCACTGTATCAACACTATCTCGCAAGGGCAACACTGCATGGGATTTCCTCTGCCAGGAGAGAGCTGCTGCTTTCCAGTTTGTGCTGGGAAACCTTGCTTTGGCAAGTGCGAATTGACTGCATTCAGGCAGAAAGAAAAGAGAATAGCAAGAGGCCTTTTCTCCCCGGCTGCTTTCCCAAGCCCTTCCAGCTAAAACTATGTCGTTGCTCCTCTGGAAGGATCCCTGCACCGCGACTTAGGTTTTCAGAAGAAGCCTTGCGTTTGCAAGAGCAAATGAGGAATTCGTTGCAGGAAAGAGGAAGGAAAGAAACTTTCTCTCCCTCTGCCTGCTTTGCTCAGAGGACTGGATGAAGTCAGGGAGTTCTCCCTTTCACTGAGAAACGTGCGGGCTGCTGTTGCCTGTGCGCTCTCTTCTTTGCACAAGAGTCTGCAGTTCCACGCTTTGAACCGTGGAAAGGCGCCGGGCTCTGCTAAGATTTCACCGGGCGCTTCGTTTGCCCTGGGCCAAAGCGAGCCTTCACATTAGCTGAACACTAACACTGCATACTGGTTCCACTTCCAGAACAGGGCTACCGCGAGGCAGTTCTCCGGGGGAAAACGGCCCTTCGCGAAGGGCAGATCTGTGGAGCTCATTGCGGGAAAGCGAAAGCAAAGGACGCTTTTCTCCCTCTAACCGCTTTCGTCAGAGGAACGGGGGAAGGCACAGTGTTCTTTCTCTCACTGAGATACACACAATCTGACGTTGCCTCTTTGCTCCATTGCTGGCGAAAAACTGAAACGGACATACATTCCTGTGGGGAAACTCAGGGCTTTGCTAGGATTTCTCTAGGCAGTGTGTTTTCCCTGGGCCTCACTGTACCAACACTATCTCGCCGGGGCAACACTGAATGGGATTTCCTCTGCCAGGAGAGAGCTGCTGCTTTCCAGTTTGTGCTGGGAAACCTTGCTTTGGCAAGTGCAAATTGACTGCATTCAGGCAGAAAAAAAAAAGAATAGCAAGAGGCCTTTTCTCCCCGGCTGCTTTCCCAAGCCCCTCCAGCTAAAACTATGTCGTTGCTCCTCTGGAAGGATCCCTGCACCGCGACATAGGTTTTCAGAAGAAGCCTTGCGTTTGCAAGAGCAAATGAGGAATTCGTTGCAGGAAAGAGTAAGGAAAGAAAGTTTCTCTCCCTCTGCCTGCTTTGCTCAGAGGACTGGATGAAGTCAGGGAGTTCTCCCTTTCACTGAGAAACGTGCGGGCTGCTGTTGCCTGTGCGCTCTCCTCTTTGCACAAGAGTCTGCAGTTCCACGCTTTGAACCGTGGAAAGGCGCCGGGCTCTGCTAAGACTTCCCCCGGCGCTTCGTTTGCCCTGGGCCAAAGCGAGCCTTCACATTAGCTGAACGCTAACACTGCATACTCGTTCCACTTCCAGAACAGGGCTACCGCGAGGCAGTTCTCCGGGGGAAAACGGTCCTTCGCGAAGGTAAGATCTGCAGAGCTCATTGCGGGAAAGCGAAAGCAAAGGACGCTTTTCTCCCTCTAACCGCTTTCGTCAGAGGAACGGGGGAAGTCACAGTGTTCTTTCTCTCACTGAGATACACACAATCTGACGTTGCCTCTGAGTTCCCTTGCTGGCAAAGAACTGAAACTGACATACATTCCCGGGGAGAATCAAAGGGCTTTGCTAGGATTTCTCTAGGCAGTGTGTTTTCACTGGGCCTCACTGTAGCAACACTATCTCGCCAGGGCAACACTGCGTGGGATTTCCTCTGCCAGGAGAGAGCTGCTGCTTTGTAGTTTGTGCTGGGAAACCTTGCTTTGGCAAGTGCCATTTGACCGCATTCAGGCAGAAAGAAAAGAGAATAGCAAGAGGCCTTTTCTCCCCGGCTGCTTTCCCAAGCCCTTCCAGCTAAAACTATGTCGTTGCTCCTGTGGAGGGATCCCTGCACCGCGACGTAGTTTCTCAGAAGAAGCCCTGCGTTTGCAAGAGCAAATGAGGAATTCGTTGCAGGAAAGAGGAAGGAAAGAAAGTTTCTCTCCTTCTGCCTGCTTTGCTCAGAGGACTGGATGAAGTGAGGGAGTTCTCCCTTTCACTGAGAAACGTGCGGGCTGCTGTTGCCTGTGCGCTCTCTTCTTTGCAAAAGAGTCTGCAGTTCCACGCTTTGAACCGTGGAAAGGCGCCGGGCTCTGCTAAGATTTCCCCCGGCGCTTCGTTTGCCCTGGGCCAAAGCGAGCCTTCACATTAGCTGAACGCTAACACTGCATACTCGTTCCACTTCCAGAACAGGGCTACCGCGAGGCAGTTCTCCGGGGGAAAACGGCCCTTCGCGAAGGGCAGATTTGTGGAGCTCACTGCGGGAAAGCGAAAGCAAAGGACGCTTTTCTCCCTCTAACCGCTTTTGTCAGAGGAACGGGGGAAGTCACAGTGTTCTTTCTCTCACTGAGATACACACAATCTGACGTTGCCTCTGAGCTCCGTTGCTGGCAAAGAACTGAAACGGACATACATTCCTGTGGGGAAACTCAGGGCTTTGCTAGGATTTCTCTAGGCAGTGTGTTTTCCCTGGGTCTCACTGTATCAACACTATCTCGCAAGGGCAGCACTGCATGGGATTTCCTCTGCCATGAGAGAGCTGCTGCTTTCCAGTTTGTGCTGGGAAACCTTGCTTTGGCAAGTGCGAATTGACTGCATTCAGGCAGAAAGAAAAGAGAATAGCAAGAGGCCTTTTCTCCCCGGCTGCTTTCCCAAGCCCTTCCAGCTAAAACTATGTCGTTGCTCCTCTGGAAGGATCCCTGCACCGCGACGTAGTTTTTCAGAAGAAGCCTTGCGTTTGCAAGAGCAAATGAGGAATTCGTTGCAGGAAAGAGGAAGGAAAGAAAGTTTCTCTCCCTCTGCCTGCTTTGCTCAGAGGACTGGATGAAGTCAGGGAGTTCTCCCTTTCACTGAGAAACGTGCGGGCTGCTGTTGCCTGTGCGCTCTCCTCTTTGCAAAAGAGTCTGCAGTTCCACGCTTTGAACCGTGGAAAGGCACCGGGCTCTGCTAAGACTTCCCCCGGCGCTTCGTTTGCCCTGGGCCAAAGCGAGCCTTCACATTAGCTGAACGCTAACACTGCATACTCGTTCCACTTCCAGAACAGGGCTACCGCGAGGCAGTTCTCCGGGGGAAAACGGCCCTTCGCGAAGGGCAGATCTGTGGAGCTCACTGCGGGAAAGCGAAAGCAAAGGACGCTTTTCTCCCTCTAACCGCTTTCGTCAGAGGAACGGGGGAAGTGACAGTGTTCTTTCTCTCACTGAGATACACACAATCTGACGTTGCCTCTGAGCTCCGTTGCTGGCAAAGAACTGAAACGGACATACATTCCTGTGTGGAAACTCAGGGCTTTGCTACGATTTCTCTAGGCAGTGTGTTTTCCCTGGGTCTCACTGTATCAACACTATCTCGCAAGGGCAGCACTGCATGGGATTTCCTCTGCCAGGAGAGAGCTGCTGCTTTCCAGTTTGTGCTGGGAAACCTTGCTTTGGCAAGTGCGAATTGACTGCATTCAGGCAGAAAGAAAAGAGAATAGCAAGAGGCCTTTTCTCCCCGGCTGCTTTCCCAAGCCCTTCCAGCTAAAACTATGTCGTTGCTCCTCTGGAAGGATCCCTGCACCGCGACGTAGGTTTTCAGAAGAAGCCTTGCGTTTGCAAGAGCAAATGAGGAATTCGTTGCAGGAAAGAGGAAGGAAAGAAAGTTTCTCTCCCTCTGCCTGCTTTGCTCAGAGGACTGGATGAAGTGAGGGAGTTCTCCCTTTCACTGAGAAACGTGCGGGCTGCTGTTGCCTGTGCGCTCTCCTCTTTGCACAAGAGTCTGCAGTTCCACGCTTTGAACCGTGGAAAGGCACCGGGCTCTGCTAAGACTTCCCCCGGCGCTTCGTTTGCCCTGGGCCAAAGCGAGCCTTCACATTAGCTGAACGCGAACACTGCATACTCGTTCCACTTCCAGAACAGGGCTACCGCGAGGCAGTTCTCCGGGGGAAAACGGCCCTTCGCGAAGGGCAGATCTGTGGAGCTCATTGCGGGAAAGCGAAAGCAAAGGACGCTTTTCTCCCTCTAACCGCTTTCGTCAGAGGAACGGGGGAAGGCACAGTGTTCTTTCTCTCACTGAGATACACACAATCTGACGTTGCCTCTTTGCTCCATTGCTGGCGAAAAACTGAAACGGACATACATTCCTGTGGGGAAACTCAGGGCTTTGCTAGGATTTCTGTAGGCAGTGTGTTTTCCCTGGGCCTCACTGTACCAACACTATCTCGCCAGGGCAACACTGCGTGGGATTTCCTCTGCCAGGAGAGAGCTGCTGCTTTGTAGTTTGTGCTGGGAAACCTTGCTTTGGCAAGTGCCATTTGACCGCATTCAGGCAGAAAGAAAAGAGAATAGCAAGAGGCCTTTTCTCCCCGGCTGCTTTCCCAAGCCCTTCCAGCTAAAACTATGTCGTTGCTCCTCTGGAGGGATCCCTGCACCGCGACGTAGTTTCTCAGAAGAAGCCCTGCGTTTGCAAGAGCAAATGAGGAATTCGTTGCAGGAAAGAGGAAGGAAAGAAAGTTTCTCTCCTTCTGCCTGCTTTGCTCAGAGGACTGGATGAAGTGAGGGAGTTCTCCCTTTCACTGAGAAACGTGCGGGCTGCTGTTGCCTGTGCGCTCTCTTCTTTGCAAAAGAGTCTGCAGTTCCACGCTTTGAACCGTGGAAAGGCGCCGGGCTCTGCTAAGATTTCCCCCGGCGCTTCGTTTGCCCTGGGCCAAAGCGAGCCTTCACATTAGCTGAACGCTAACACTGCATACTCGTTCCACTTCCAGAACAGGGCTACCGCGAGGCAGTTCTCCGGGGGAAAACGGCCCTTCGCGAAGGGCAGATTTGTGGAGCTCACTGCGGGAAAGCGAAAGCAAAGGACGCTTTTCTCCCTCTAACCGCTTTTGTCAGAGGAACGGGGGAAGTCACAGTGTTCTTTCTCTCACTGAGATACACACAATCTGACGTTTCCTCTGAGCTCCGTTGCTGGCAAAGAACTGAAACGGACATACATTCCTGTGGGGAAACTCAGGGCTTTGCTACGATTTCTCTAGGCAGTGTGTTTTCCCTGGGTCTCACTGTATCAACACTATCTCGCAAGGGCAGCACTGCATGGGATTTTCTCTGCCAGGAGAGAGCTGCTGCTTTCCAGTTTGTGCTGGGAAACCTTGCTTTGGCAAGTGCGAATTGACTGCATTCAGGCAGAAAGAAAAGAGAATAGCAAGAGGCCTTTTCTCCCCGGCTGCTTTCCCAAGCCCTTCCAGCTAAAACTATGTCGTTGCTCCTCTGGAAGGATCCCTGCACCGCGACGTAGGTTTTCAGAAGAAGCCTTGCGTTTGCAAGAGCAAATGAGGAATTCGTTGCAGGAAAGAGGAAGGAAAGAAAGTTTCTCTCCCTCTGCCTGCTTTGCTCAGAGGACTGGATGAAGTCAGGGAGTTCTCCCTTTCACTGAGAAACGTGCGGGCTGCTGTTGCCTGTGCGCTCTCCTCTTTGCACAAGAGTCTGCAGTTCCACGCTTTGAACCGTGGAAAGGCACCGGGCTCTGCTAAGACTTCCCCCGGCGCTTCGTTTGCCCTGGGCCAAAGCGAGCCTTCACATTAGCTGAACGCTAACACTGCATACTCGTTCCACTTCCAGAACAGGGCTACCGCGAGGCAGTTCTCCGGGGGAAAACGGCCCTTCGCGAAGGGTAGATGTGCCGAGCTCATTGCGGGAAAGCGAAAGCAAAGGACGCTTTTCTCCCTCTAACCGCTTTCGTCAGAGGAACGGGGGAAGTCACAGTGTTCTTTCTCTCACTGAGATACACACAATCTGACGTTGCCTCTGAGTTCCCTTGCTGGCAAAGAACTGAAACTGACATACATTCCCGGGGAGAAACACAGGGCTTTGCTAGGATTTCTCTAGGCAGTGTGTTTTCACTGGGCCTCACTGTAGCAACACTATCTCGCCAGGGCAACACTGCGTGGGATTTCCTCTGCCAGGAGAGAGCTGCTGCTTTGTAGTTTGTGCTGGGAAACCTTGCTTTGGCAAGTGCCATTTGACCGCATTCAGGCAGAAAGAAAAGAGAATAGCAAGAAGCCTTTCCTTCCCGGCTGCTTTCCCAAGCCCTTCCAGCTAAAACTATGTCCTTGCTCCTCTGGAAGGATCCCTGCACCGCGACGTAGGTTTTCAGAAGAAGCCCTGCGTTTGCAAGAGCAAATGAGGAATTCGTTGCAGGAAAGAGGAAGGAAAGAAAGTTTCTCTCCTTCTGCCTGCTTTGCTCAGAGGACTGGATGAAGTGAGGGAGTTCTCCCTTTCACTGAGACATTGCCGGCTGCTGTTGCCTGTGGGCTCTCTTCTTTGAAAAAGAGTCTGCAGTTCCACGCTTTGAACCGTGGAAAGGCGCCGGGATCTGCTAAGATTTCCCCCGGCGCTTCGTTTGCCCTGGGCCAAAGCGAGCCTTCACATTAGCTGAACAGTAACACTGCCTACTGGTTGCACTTCCAGAACAGGGCTACCGCGAGGCAGTTCTCCGGGGGATAACGGCCCTTCGCGAAGGGCAGATCTGTGGAGCTCATTGCGGGAAAGCGAAAGCAAAGGACGCTTTTCTCCCTCTAACTGCTTTCGTCAGAGGAACGGGGGAAGGCACAGTGTTCTTTCTCTCACTGAGATACACACAATCTGACGTTGCCTCTTTGCTCCGTTGCTGGCGAAAAACTGAAACGGACATACATTCCTGTGGGGAAACACAGGGCTTTGCTAGGATTTCTCTAGGCAGTGTGTTTTCCCTGGGCCTCACTGTACCAACACTATGTCGCCAGGGCAACACTGAATGGGATTTCCTCTGCCAGGAGAGAGCTGCTGCTTTGTAGTTTGTGCTGGGAAACCTTGCTTTGGCAAGTGCCAATTGACCGCATTCAGGCAGAAAGAAAAGAGAATAGCAAGAGGCCTTTTCTCCCCGGCTGCTTTCCCAAGCCCCTCCAGCTAAAACTATGTCGTTGCTCCTCTGGAGGGATCCCTGCACCGCGACGTAGTTTCTCAGAAGAAGCCCTGCGTTTGCAAGAGCAAATGAGGAATTCGTTGCAGGAAAGAGGAAGGAAAGAAAGTTTCTCTCCCTCTGCCTGCTTTGCTCAGAGGACTGGATGAAGTCAGGGAGTTCTCCCTTTCACTGAGAAACGTGCGGGCTGCTGTTGCCTGGGCGCTCTCTTCTTTGCAAAAGAGTCTGCAGTTCCACGCTTTGAACCGTGGAAAGGCGCCGGGCTCTGCTAAGATTTCCCCCGGCGCTTCGTTTGCCCTGGGCCAAAGCGAGCCTTCACATTAGCTGAACGCTAACACTGCATACTCGTTCCACTTCCAGAACAGGGCTACCGCGAGGCAGTTCTCCGGGGGAAAACGGCCCTTCGCGAAGGGCAGATCTGTGGAGCTCACTGCGGGAAAGCGAAAGCAAAGGACGCTTTTCTCCCTCTAACCGCTTTCGTCAGAGGAACGGGGGAAGTCACAGTGTTCTTTCTCTCACTGAGATACACACAATCTGACGTTGCCTCTGAGCTCCGTTGCTGGCAAAGAACTGAAACGGACATACATTCCTGTGGGGAAACTCAGGGCTTTGCTAGGATTTCTCTAGGCAGTGTGTTTTCCCTGGGTCTCACTGTATCAACACTATCTCGCAAGGGCAGCACTGCATGGGATTTCCTCTGCCAGGAGAGAGCTGCTGCTTTCCAGTTTGTGCTGGGAAACCTTGCTTTGGCAAGTGCGAATTGACTGCATTCAGGCAGAAAGAAAAGAGAATAGCAAGAGGCCTTTTCTCCCCGGCTGCTTTCCGAAGCCCTTCCAGCTAAAACTATGTCGTTGCTCCTCTGGAGGGATCCCTGCACCGCGACGTAGTTTCTCAGAAGAAGCCCTGCGTTTGCAAGAGCAAATGAGGAATTCGTTGCAGGAAAGAGGAAGGAAAGAAAGTTTCTCTCCCTCTGCCTGCTTTGCTCAGAGGACTGGATGAAGTCAGGGAGTTCTCCCTTTCACTGAGAAACGTGCGGGCTGCTGTTGCCTGTGCGCTCTCCTCTTTGCACAAGAGTCTGCAGTTCCACGCTTTGAACCGTGGAAAGGCGCCGGGCTCTGCTAAGATTTCCCCCGGCGCTTCGTTTGCCCTGGGCCAAAGCGAGCCTTCACATTAGCTGAACGCTAACACTGCATACTCGTTCCACTTCCAGAACAGGGCTACCGCGAGGCAGTTCTCCGGGGGAAAACGGCCCTTCGCGAAGGGCCGATCTGCCGAGCTCATTGCGGGAAAGCGAAAGCAAAGGACGCTTTTCTCCCTCTAACCGCTTTAGTCAGAGGAACGGGGGAAGTCACAGTGTTCTTTTTCTCACTGACATACACCCAATCTGACGTTGCCTCTGAGCTCCGTTGCTGGCAAAGAACTGAAACGGACATACATTCCTGTGGGGAAACACAGGGCTTTGTTAGGATTTCTCTAGGCAGTGTGTTTTCCCTGGGCCTCACTGTACCAACACTATCTCGCCGGGGCAACACTGCATGGGATTTCCTCTGCCAGGAGAGAGCTGCTGCTTTCCAGTTTGTGCTGGGAAACCTTGCTTTGGGAAGTGCAAATTGACTGCATTCAGGCAGAAAGAAAAGAGAATAGCAAGAGGCCTTTTCTCCCCGGCTGCTTTCCCGAGGCCTTCCAGCTAAAACTATGTCGTTGCTCCTCTGGAAGGATCCCTGCACCGCGACGTAGGTTTTCAGAAGAAGCCTTGCGTTTGCAAGAGCAAATGAGGAATTCGTTGCAGGAAAGAGGAAGGAAAGAAAGTTTCTCTCCCTCTGCCTGCTTTGCTCAGAGGACTGGATGAAGTCAGGGAGTTCTCCCTTTCACTGAGAAACGTGCGGGCTGCTGTTGCCTGTGCGCTCTCCTCTTTGCACAAGAGTCTGCAGTTCCACGCTTTGAACCGTGGAAAGGCGCCGGGCTCTGCTAAGATTTCCCCCGGCGCTTCGTTTGCCCTGGGCCAAAGCGAGCCTTCACATTAGCTGAACGCGAACACTGCATACTCGTTCCACTTCCAGAACAGGGCTACCGCGAGGCAGTTCTCCGGGGGAAAACGGCCCTTCGCGAAGGGCAGATGTGCCGAGCTCATTGCGGGAAAGCGAAAGCAAAGGACGCTTTTCTCCCTCTAACCGCTTTCGTCAGAGGAACGGGGCAAGTGACAGTGTTCTTTCTCTCACTGAGATACACACAATCTGACGTTGCCTCTGAGCTCCGTTGCTGGCAAAGAACTGAAACGGACATACATTCCTGTGGGGAAACTCAGGGCTTTGCTAGGATTTCTCTAGGCAGTGTGTTTTCCCTGGGTCTCACTGTAGCAACACTATCTCGCCAGGGCAACACTGCGTGGGATTTCCTCTGCCAGGAGAGAGCTGCTGCTTTGTAGTTTGTGCTGGGAAACCTTGCTTTGGCAAGTGCCATTTGACCGCATTCAGGCAGAAAGAAAAGAGAATAGCAAGAAGCCTTTCCTTCCCGGCTGCTTTCCCAAGCCCTTCCAGCTAAAACTATGTCGTTGCTCCTCTGGAAGGATCCCTGCACCGCGACGTAGGTTTTCAGAAGAAGCCCTGCGTTTGCAAGAGCAAATGAGGAATTCGTTGCAGGAAAGAGGAAGGAAAGAAAGTTTCTCTCCTTCTGCCTGCTTTGCTCAGAGGACTGGATGAAGTGAGGGAGTTCTCCCTTTCACTGAGAAATTGCCGGCTGCTGTTGCCTGTGGGCTCTCTTCTTTGAAAAAGAGTCTGCAGTTCCACGCTTTGAACCGTGGAAAGGCGCCGGGATCTGCTAAGATTTCCCCCGGCGCTTCGTTTGCCCTGGGCCAAAGCGAGCCTTCACATTAGCTGAACACTAACACTGCATACTGGTTGCACTTCCAGAACAGGGCTACCGCGAGGCAGTTCTCCGGGGGAAAACGGCCCTTCGCGAAGGGCAGATCTGTGGAGCTCATTGCGGGAAAGCGAAAGCAAAGGACGCTTTTCTCCCTCTAACTGCTTTCGTCAGAGGAACGGGGGAAGGCACAGTGTTCTTTCTCTCACTGAGATACACACAATCTGACGTTGCCTCTTTGCTCCGTTGCTGGCGAAAAACTGAAACGGACATACATTCCTGTGGGGAAACACAGGGCTTTGCTAGGATTTCTCTAGGCAGTGTGTTTTCCCTGGGCCTCACTGTACCAACACTATGTCGCCAGGGCAACACTGAATGGGATTTCCTCTGCCAGGAGAGAGCTGCTGCTTTGTAGTTTCTGCTAGGAAACCTTGCTTTGGCAAGTGCCAATTGACCGCATTCAGGCAGAAAGAAAAGAGAATAGCAAGAGGCCTTTTCTCCCCGGCTGCTTTCCCAAGCCCCTCCAGCTAAAACTATGTCGTTGCTCCTCTGGAGGGATCCCTGCACCGCGACGTAGTTTCTCAGAAGAAGCCCTGCGTTTGCAAGAGCAAATGAGGAATTCGTTGCAGGAAAGAGGAAGGAAAGAAAGTTTCTCTCCCTCTGCCTGCTTTGCTCAGAGGACTGGATGAAGTCAGGGAGTTCTCTCTTTCACTGAGAAACGTGCGGGCTGCTGTTGCCTGTGCGCTCTCTTCTTTGCACAAGAGTCTGCAGTTCCACGCTTTGAACCGTGGAAAGGCGACGGGCTCTGCTAAGACTTCCGCGGGCGCTTCGTTTGCCCTGGGCCAAAGCGAGCCTTCACAATAGCTGAACGCTAACACTGCATACTCGTTCAACTTCCAGAACAGGGCTACCGCGAGGCAGTTCTCCGGGGGAAAACGGCCCTTCGCGAAGGGCAGATCTGCCGAGCTCATTGCGGGAAAGCGAAAGCAAAGGACGCTTTTCTCCCTCTAACCGCTTTCGTCAGAGGAACGGGGGAAGTCACAGTGTTCTTTCTCTCACTGAGATACACACAATCTGACGTTGCCTGTGAGCTCCGTTGCTGGCAAAGAACTGAAACTGACATGCATTCCTGTGGGGAAACACAGGGCTTTGCTAGGATTTCTCTAGGCAGTGTGTTTTCCCTGGGCCTCACTGTAGCAACACTACCTCGCAAGGGCAACACTGCGTGGGATTTCCTCTGCCAGGAGAGAGCTTCTGCTTTGTAGTTTGTGCTGGGAAACCTTGCTTTGGCAAGTGCCAATTGACCGCAGTGAGGCAGAAAGAAAAGAGAATAGCAAGAGGCCTTTTCTCCCCGGCTGCTTTCCCAAGCCCTTCCAGCTAAAACTATGTCGTTGCTCCTCTGGAAGGATCCCTGCACCGTGACATAGTTTTTCAGAAGAAGTCTTGCGTTTGTAAGAGCAAATGAGGAATTCGTTGCAGGAAAGAGGAAGGAAAGAAAGTTTCTCTCCCTCTGCCTGCTTTGCTCAGAGGACTGGATAAAGTCAGGGAGTTCTCCCTTTCAGTGAGAAACGTGCGGGCTGCTGTTGCCTGTGCGCTCTCTTCTTTGCAAAAGAGTCTGCAGTTCCACGCTTTGAACCGTGGAAAGGCGACGGGCTCTGCTAAGACTTCCCAGGGCGCTTCGTTTGCCCTGGGCCAAAGCGAGCCTTCACAATAGCTGAACGCTAACACTGCATACTCGTTCCACTTCCAGAACAGGGCTACCGCGAGACAGTTCTCCGGGGGAAAACGGCCCTTCGCGAAGGGCAGATCTGTGGAGCTCATTGCGGGAAAGCGAAAGCAAAGGACGCTTTTCTCCCTCTAACCGCTTTCGTCAGAGGAACGGGGGAAGTCACAGTGTTCTTTCTCTCACTGAGATACACACAATCTGACGTTGCCTCTGAGCTCCGTTGCTGGCAAAGAACTGAAACGGACATACATTCCTGTGGGGAAACTCAGGGCTTTGCTAGGATTTCTCTAGGCAGTGTGTTTTCCCTGGGCCTCACTGTAGCAACACTATCTCGCAAGGGCAACACTGAATGGGATTTCCTCTTCATGAGAGAGCTGCTGCTTTGTAGTTTGTGCTGGGAAACCTTGCCTTGGCAGGTGCCAATTGACCGCATTCGGGCAGAAAGATAAGAAAATAGCAAGAGGCCTTTTCTCCCCGGCTGCTTTCCCAAGCCCTTCCAGCTAAAACTATGTCGTTGCTCCTCTGGAAGGATCCCAGCACCGCAATGTAGGTTTTCAGAAGAAGCCCTGCGTTTGCAAGAGCAAATGAGGAATTCGTTGCAGGAAAGAGGAAGGAAAGAAAGTTTCTCTCCCTCTGCCTGCCTTGCTCAGAGGACTGGAAGAAGTCAGGGAGTTCTCCCTTTCACTGAGAAACGTGCAGGCTGCTGTTGCCTGTGCGCTCTCTTCTTTGCAAAAGAGTCTGCAGTTCCACGCTTTGATCCGTGGAAAGGCGCCGGTTTCTGCTAAGACTTCCCAGGGCGCTTCGTTTGCCGTGGGCCAAAGCTAGCCTTCACAATAGCTGAACGCCAACACTGCATACTCGTTCCACTTCCAGAACAGGGCTACCGCGAGGCAGTTTTCCGGGGGATAACGGCCCTTCGCGAAGGGCCTATCTGCCGAGCTCATTGCGGGAAAGCAAAAGCAACGGACGCTTTTCTCCCTCTAACCGCTTTCGTCAGAGGAACGGGGGAAGTCACAGTGTTCTTTCTCTCAATGAGATACACACAATCTGACGTTGCCTCTGAGCTCCGTTGCTGGCAAAGAACTGAAACTGACATACATTCCAAGGGAGAAACACAGGGCTTTGCTAGGATTTCTCTAGGCAGTGTGTTTTCCCTGGGCCTCACTGTAGCAACACTATCTCGCCAGGGCAACACTGCGTGGGATTTCCTCTGCCAGGAGAGAGCTGCTGCTTTGTAGCTTGTGCTGGGAAACCTTGCTTTGGCAAGTGCGAATTGACTGCATTCAGGCAGAAAGAAAAGAGAATAGCAAGAGGCCTTTTCTCCCTGGCTGCTTTCCCAAGGCCTTCCAGCTAAAACTATGTCGTTGCTCCTCTGGAAGGATCCCTGCACCGTGACGTAGTTTTTCAGAAGAAGCCTTGCGTTTGCAAGAGCAAATGAGGAATTCGTTGCAGGAAAGATTAAGGAAAGAAAGTTTCTCTACTTCTGACTGTTTGCTCAGAGGACTGGATGAATTCAGGTAGTTCTCCCTTTCACTGAGAAACGTGCGGTCTGCTGTTGCCTGTGCGCTCTCCTCTTTGCACAAGAGTCTGCAGTTCCACGCTTTGAACGGTGGAAAGGCGCCGGGCTCTGCTAAGACTTCCCCCGGCGCTTCGTTTGCCCTGGGCCAAAGCGAGCCTTCACATTAGCTGAACGCGAACACTGCATACTCGTTCCACTTCCAGAACAGGGCTACCGCGAGGCAGTTCTCCGGGGGAAAACGGCCCTTCGCGAAGCGCCGATCTGCCGAGCTCATTGCGGGAAAGCGAAAGCAAAGGACGCTTTTCTCCCTCTAACCGCTTTCGTCAGAGGAACGGGGGAAGTGACAGTGTTCTTTCTCTCACTGAGATACACACAATCTGACGTTGCCTCTGAGCTCCGTTGCTGGCAAAGAACTGAAACGGACATACATTCCTGTGGGGAAACTCAGGGCTTTGCTAGGATTTCTCTAGGCAGTGTGTTTTCCCTGGGTCTCACTGTATCAACACTATCTCGCAAGGGCAGCACTGCATGGGATTTCCTCTGCCTGGAGAGAGCTGCTGCTTTGTAGTTTGTGCTGGGAAACCTTGCTTTGGCAAGTGCGAATTGACTACATTCAGGCAGAAAGAAAAGAGAATAGCAAGAGGCCTTTTCTCCCCGGCTGCTTTCCCAAGCCCTTCCAGCTAAAACTATGTCGTTGCTCCTCTGGAAGGATCCCTGCACCGCGACGTAGGTTTTCAGAAGAAGCCCTGCGTTTGCAAGAGCAAATGAGGAATTCGTTGCAGGAAAGAGGAAGGAAAGAAAGTTTCTCTCCCTCTGCCTGCTTTGCTCAGAGGACTGGATGAAGTGAGGGAGTTCTCCCTTTCACTGAGAAACGTGCAGGCTGCTGTTGCCTGTGCGCTCTCTTCTTTGAAAAAGAGTCTGCAGTTCCACGCTTTGAACCGTGGAAAGGCGCCGGGCTCTGCTAAGACTTCCCCCGGCGCTTCGTTTGCCCTGGGCCAAAGCGAGCCTTCACATTAGCTGAACGCTAACACTGCATACTCGTTCCACTTCCAGAACAGGGCTACCGCGAGGCAGTTCTCCGGGGGAAAACGGCCCTTCGCGAAGGGCAGATGTGCGGAGCTCATTGCGGGAAAGCGAAAGCAAAGGACGCTTTTCTCCCTCTAACCGCTTTCGTCAGAGGAACGGGGGAAGTCACAGTGTTCTTTCTCTCACTGAGATACACACAATCTGACGTTGCCTCTGAGTTCCCTTGCTGGCAAAGAACTGAAACTGACATACATTCCCGGGGAGAAACACAGGGCTTTGCTAGGATTTCTCTAGGCAGTGTGTTTTCACTGGGCCTCACTGTAGCAACACTATCTCGCCAGGGCAACACTGCGTGGGATTTCCTCTGCCAGGAGAGAGCTGCTGCTTTGTAGTTTGTGCTGGGAAACCTTGCTTTGGCAAGTGCCATTTGACCGCATTCAGGCAGAAAGAAAAGAGAATAGCAAGAAGCCTTTCCTTCCCGGCTGCTTTCCCAAGCCCTTCCAGCTAAAACTATGTCGTTGCTCCTCTGGAAGGATCCCTGCACCGCGACGTAGGTTTTCAGAAGAAGCCCTGCGTTTGCAAGAGCAAATGAGGAATTCGTTGCAGGAAAGAGGAAGGAAAGAAAGTTTCTCTCCTTCTGCCTGCTTTGCTCAGAGGACTGGATGAAGTGAGGGAGTTCTCCCTTTCACTGAGAAATTGCCGGCTGCTGTTGCCTGTGGGCTCTCTTCTTTGAAAAAGAGTCTGCAGT
The DNA here is from genome assembly GCF_030014295.1 of Loxodonta africana. Classification (NCBI taxonomy): domain Eukaryota; kingdom Metazoa; phylum Chordata; class Mammalia; order Proboscidea; family Elephantidae; genus Loxodonta; species Loxodonta africana. The sequence continues at coordinate 86,843,929 of NC_087356.1, read as the reverse complement.
TCCACGCTTTGAACCGTGGAAAGGCGCCGGGATCTGCTAAGATTTCCCCCGGCGCTTCGTTTGCCCTGGGCCAAAGCGAGCCTTCACATTAGCTGAACACTAACACTGCATACTGGTTGCACTTCCAGAACAGGGCTACCGCGAGGCAGTTCTCCGGGGGAAAACGGCCCTTCGCGAAGGGCAGATCTGTGGAGCTCATTGCGGGAAAGCGAAAGCAAAGGACGCTTTTCTCCCTCTAACTGCTTTCGTCAGAGGAACGGGGGAAGGCACAGTGTTCTTTCTCTCACTGAGATTCACACAATCTGACGTTGCCTCTTTGCTCCGTTGCTGGCGAAAAACTGAAACGGACATACATTCCTGTGGGGAAACACAGGGCTTTGCTAGGATTTCTCTAGGCAGTGTGTTTTCCCTGGGCCTCACTGTACCAACACTATCTCGCCAGGGCAACACTGCGTGGGATTTCCTCTGCCAGGAGAGAGCTGCTGCTTTGTAGTTTCTGCTGGGAAACCTTGCTTTGGCAAGTGCCATTTGACCGCATTCAGGCAGAAAGAAAAGAGAATAGCAAGAGGCCTTTTCTCCCCGGCTGCTTTCCCAAGCCCTTCCATCTAAAACTATGTCGTTGCTCCTCTGGAGGGATCCCTGCACCGCGACGTAGTTTCTCAGAAGAAGCCCTGCGTTTGCAAGAGCAAATGAGGAATTCGTTGCAGGAAAGAGGAAGGAAAGAAAGTTTCTCTCCCTCTGCCTGCTTTGCTCAGAGGACTGGATGAAGTCAGGGAGTTCTCCCTTTCACTGAGAAACGTGCGGGCTGCTGTTGCCTGTGCGCTCTCCTCTTTGCACAAGAGTCTGCAGTTCCACGCTTTGAACCGTGGAAAGGCGCCGGGCTCTGCTAAGACTTCCCCCGGCGCTTCGTTTGCCCTGGGCCAAAGCGAGCCTTCACATTAGCTGAACGCTAACACTGCATACTGGTTCCACTTCCAGAACAGGGCTACCGCGAGGCAGTTCTCCGGGGGAAAACGGCCTTTCGCGAAGGGCCGATCTGCCGAGCTCATTGCGGGAAAGCGAAAGCAAAGGACGCTTTTCTCCTTCTAACCGCTTTCGTCAGAGGAACGGGGGAAGTCACAGTGTTCTTTTTCTCACTGACATACACCCAATCTGACGTTGCCTCTGAGCTCCGTTGCTGGCAAAGATCTGAAACGGACATAAATTCCTGTGGGGAAACACAGGGCTTTGTTAGGATTTCTCTAGGCAGTGTGTTTTCCCTGGGCCTCACTGTACCAACACTATCTCGCCGGGGCAACACTGCATGGGATTTCCTCTGCCAGGAGAGAGCTGCTGCTTTGTAGTTTGTGCTGGGAAACCTTGCTTTGGCAAGTGCCAATTGACCGCATTCAGGCAGAAAGAAAAGAGAATAGCAAGAGGCCTTTTCTCCCCGGCTGCTCTGTCAAGCCCTTCCAGGTAAAACTATGTCGTTGCTCCTCTGGAAGGATCCCTGCACAGTGACGTAGTTTTTCAGAAGAAGCCCTGCGTTTGCAAGAGCAAATGAGGAATTCGTTGCAGGAAAGAGGAAGGAAAGAAAGTTTCTCTCCTTCTGCCTGCTTTGCTCAGAGGACTGGATCAAGTCAGGGAGTTCTCCCTTTCACTGAGAAACGTGCGGGCTGCTGTTGCCTGTGCGCTCTCTTCTTTGCAAAAGAGTCTGGAGTTCCACGCTTTGAACCGTGGAAAGGCGCCGGGCTCTGCTAAGATTTCCCCCGGCGCTTCGTTTGCCCTGGGCCAAAGCGAGCCTTCACATTAGCTGAACGCTAACACTGCATACTCGTTCCACTTCCAGAACAGGGCTACCGCGAGGCAGTTCTCCGGGGGAAAACGGCCCTTCGCGAAGGGCAGATCTGCCGAGCTCACTGCGGGAAAGCGAAAGCAAAGGACGCTTTTCTCCCTCTAACCGCTTTCGTCAGAGGACCGGGGGAAGTGACAGTGTTCTTTCTCTCACTGAGATACACACAATCTGACGTTGCCTCTGAGCTCCGTTGCTGGCAAAGAACTGAAACGGACATACATTCCTGTGGGGAAACTCAGGGCTTTGCTAGGATTTCTCTAGGCAGTGTGTTTTCCCTGGGTCTCACTGTATCAACACTATCTCGCAAGGGCAGCACTGCATGGGATTTCCTCTGCCTGGAGAGAGCTGCTGCTTTGTAGTTTGTGCTGGGAAACCTTGCTTTGGCAAGTGCGAATTGACTACATTCAGGCAGAAAGAAAAGAGAATAGCAAGAGGCCTTTTCTCCCCGGCTGCTTTCCCAAGCCCTTCCAGCTAAAACTATGTCGTTGCTCCTCTGGAAGGATCCCTGCACCGCGACGTAGGTTTTCAGAAGAAGCCCTGCGTTTGCAAGAGCAAATGAGGAATTCGTTGCAGGAAAGAGGAAGGAAAGAAAGTTTCTCTCCCTCTGCCTGCTTTGCTCAGAGGACTGGATGAAGTCAGGGAGTTCTCCCTTTCACTGAGAAACGTGCAGGCTGCTGTTGCCTGTGCGCTCTCTTCTTTGAAAAAGAGTCTGCAGTTCCACGCTTTGAACCGTGGAAAGGCGCCGGGCTCTGCTAAGACTTCCCCCGGCGCTTCGTTTGCCCTGGGCCAAAGCGAGCCTTCACATTAGCTGAACGCTAACACTGCATACTCGTTCCACTTCCAGAACAGGGCTACCGCGAGGCAGTTCTCCGGGGGAAAACGGCCCTTCGCGAAGGGCAGATGTGCGGAGCTCATTGCGGGAAAGCGAAAGCAAAGGACGCTTTTCTCCCTCTAACCGCTTTCGTCAGAGGAACGGGGGAAGTCACAGTGTTCTTTCTCTCACTGAGATACACACAATCTGACGTTGCCTCTGAGTTCCCTTGCTGGCAAAGAACTGAAACTGACATACATTCCCGGGGAGAAACACAGGGCTTTGCTAGGATTTCTCTAGGCAGTGTGTTTTCACTGGGCCTCACTGTAGCAACACTATCTCGCCAGGGCAACACTGCGTGGGATTTCCTCTGCCAGGAGAGAGCTGCTGCTTTGTAGTTTGTGCTGGGAAACCTTGCTTTGGCAAGTGCCATTTGACCGCATTCAGGCAGAAAGAAAAGAGAATAGCAAGAAGCCTTTCCTTCCCGGCTGCTTTCCCAAGGCCTTCCAGCTAAAACTATGTCGTTGCTCCTCTGGAAGGATCCCTGCACCGCGACGTAGGTTTTCAGAAGAAGCCCTGCGTTTGCAAGAGCAAATGAGGAATTCGTTGCAGGAAAGAGGAAGGAAAGAAAGTTTCTCTCCTTCTGCCTGCTTTGCTCAGAGGACTGGATGAAGTGAGGGAGTTCTCCCTTTCACTGAGAAATTGCCGGCTGCTGTTGCCTGTGGGCTCTCTTCTTTGAAAAAGAGTCTGCAGTTCCACGCTTTGAACCGTGGAAAGGCGCCGGGATCTGCTAAGATTTCCCCCGGCGCTTCGTTTGCCCTGGGCCAAAGCGAGCCTTCACATTAGCTGAACACTAACACTGCATACTGGTTGCACTTCCAGAACAGGGCTACCGCGAGGCAGTTCTCCGGGGGAAAACGGCCCTTCGCGAAGGGCAGATCTGTGGAGCTCATTGCGGGAAAGCGAAAGCAAAGGACGCTTTTCTCCCTCTAACTGCTTTCGTCAGAGGAACGGGGGAAGGCACAGTGTTCTTTCTCTCACTGAGATTCACACAATCTGACGTTGCCTCTTTGCTCCGTTGCTGGCGAAAAACTGAAACGGACATACATTCCTGTGGGGAAACACAGGGCTTTGCTAGGATTTCTCTAGGCAGTGTGTTTTCCCTGGGCCTCACTGTACCAACACTATCTCGCCAGGGCAACACTGCGTGGGATTTCCTCTGCCAGGAGAGAGCTGCTGCTTTGTAGTTTCTGCTGGGAAACCTTGCTTTGGCAAGTGCCATTTGACCGCATTCAGGCAGAAAGAAAAGAGAATAGCAAGAGGCCTTTTCTCCCCGGCTGCTTTCCCAAGCCCTTCCATCTAAAACTATGTCGTTGCTCCTCTGGAGGGATCCCTGCACCGCGACGTAGTTTCTCAGAAGAAGCCCTGCGTTTGCAAGAGCAAATGAGGAATTCGTTGCAGGAAAGAGGAAGGAAAGAAAGTTTCTCTCCCTCTGCCTGCTTTGCTCAGAGGACTGGATGAAGTCAGGGAGTTCTCCCTTTCACTGAGAAACGTGCGGGCTGCTGTTGCCTGTGCGCTCTCCTCTTTGCACAAGAGTCTGCAGTTCCACGCTTTGAACCGTGGAAAGGCGCCGGGCTCTGCTAAGACTTCCCCCGGCGCTTCGTTTGCCCTGGGCCAAAGCGAGCCTTCACATTAGCTGAACGCTAACACTGCATACTGGTTCCACTTCCAGAACAGGGCTACCGCGAGGCAGTTCTCCGGGGGAAAACGGCCTTTCGCGAAGGGCCGATCTGCCGAGCTCATTGCGGGAAAGCGAAAGCAAAGGACGCTTTTCTCCTTCTAACCGCTTTCGTCAGAGGAACGGGGGAAGTCACAGTGTTCTTTTTCTCACTGACATACACCCAATCTGACGTTGCCTCTGAGCTCCGTTGCTGGCAAAGATCTGAAACGGACATAAATTCCTGTGGGGAAACACAGGGCTTTGTTAGGATTTCTCTAGGCAGTGTGTTTTCCCTGGGCCTCACTGTACCAACACTATCTCGCCGGGGCAACACTGCATGGGATTTCCTCTGCCAGGAGAGAGCTGCTGCTTTGTAGTTTGTGCTGGGAAACCTTGCTTTGGCAAGTGCCAATTGACCGCATTCAGGCAGAAAGAAAAGAGAATAGCAAGAGGCCTTTTCTCCCCGGCTGCTCTGTCAAGCCCTTCCAGGTAAAACTATGTCGTTGCTCCTCTGGAAGGATCCCTGCACAGTGACGTAGTTTTTCAGAAGAAGCCCTGCGTTTGCAAGAGCAAATGAGGAATTCGTTGCAGGAAAGAGGAAGGAAAGAAAGTTTCTCTCCTTCTGCCTGCTTTGCTCAGAGGACTGGATCAAGTCAGGGAGTTCTCCCTTTCACTGAGAAACGTGCGGGCTGCTGTTGCCTGTGCGCTCTCTTCTTTGCAAAAGAGTCTGGAGTTCCACGCTTTGAACCGTGGAAAGGCGCCGGGCTCTGCTAAGATTTCCCCCGGCGCTTCGTTTGCCCTGGGCCAAAGCGAGCCTTCACATTAGCTGAACGCTAACACTGCATACTCGTTCCACTTCCAGAACAGGGCTACCGCGAGGCAGTTCTCCGGGGGAAAACGGCCCTTCGCGAAGGGCAGATCTGTGGAGCTCACTGCGGGAAAGCGAAAGCAAAGGACGCTTTTCTCCCTCTAACCGCTTTCGTCAGAGGACCGGGGGAAGTGACAGTGTTCTTTCTCTCACTGAGATACACAGAATCTGACGTTGCCTCTGAGCTCCGTTGCTGGCAAAGAACTGAAACGGACATACATTCCTGTGGGGAAACTCAGGGCTTTGCTACGATTTCTCTAGGCAGTGTGTTTTCCATGGGTCTCACTGTATCAACACTATCTCGCAAGGGCAGCACTGCATGGGATTTCCTCTGCCAGGAGAGAGCTGCTGCTTTGTAGTTTGTGCTGGGAAACCTTGCTTTGGCAAGTGCGAATTGACTGCATTCAGGCAGAAAGAAAAGAGAATAGCAAGAGGCCTTTTCTCCCCGGCTGCTTTCCCAAGCCCTTCCAGCTAAAACTATGTCGTTGCTCCTCTGGAAGGATCCCTGCACCGCGACGTAGGTTTTCAGAAGAAGCCTTGCGTTTGCAAGAGCAAATGAGGAATTCGTTGCAGGAAAGAGGAAGGAAAGAAAGTTTCTCTCCCTCTGCCTGCTTTGCTCAGAGGACTGGATGAAGTCAGGGAGTTCTCCCTTTCACTGAGAAACGTGCGGGCTGCTGTTGCCTGTGCGCTCTCCTCTTTGCACAAGAGTCTGCAGTTCCACGCTTTGAACCGTGGAAAGGCAACGGGCTCTGCTAAGAATTCCCCCGGCGCTTCGTTTGCCCTGGGCCAAAGCGAGCCTTCACATTAGCTGAACGCTAACACTGCATACTCGTTCCACTTCCAGAACAGGGCTACCGCGAGGCAGTTCTCCGGGGGAAAACGGCCCTTCGCGAAGTGTAGATGTGCCGAGCTCATTGCGGGAAAGCGAAAGCAAAGGACGCTTTTCTCCCTCTAACCGCTTTCGTCAGAGGAACGGGGGAAGTCACAGTGTTCTTTCTCTCACTGAGATACACACAATCTGACGTTTCCTCTGAGTTCCCTTGCTGGCAAAGAACTGAAACCGACATACATTCCCGGGGAGAAACACAGGGCTTTGCTAGGATTTCTCTAGGCAGTGTGTTTTCACTGGGCCTCACTGTAGCAACACTATCTCGCCAGGGCAACACTGCGTGGGATTTCCTCTGCCAGGAGAGAGCTGCTGCTTTCCAGTTTGTGCTGGGAAACCTTGCTTTGGCAAGTGCCATTTGACCGCATTCAGGCAGAAAGAAAAGAGAACAGCAAGAGGCCTTTTCTCCCCGGCTGCTCAGCCAAGCCCTTCCAGCTAAAACTATGTCGTTGCTCCTCTGGAAGGATCCCTGCACCGTGACGTAGTTTTTCAGAAGAAGCCTTGCTTTTGGAAGAGCAAATGAGGAATTCGTTGCAGGAAAGAGGAAGGAAAGAAAGTTTCTCTCCTTCTGCCTGCTTTGCTCAGAGGACTGGATGAAGTGAGGGAGTTCTCCCTTTCACTGAGAAATTGCCGGCTGCTGTTGCCTGTGGGCTCTCTTCTTTGAAAAAGAGTCTGCAGTTCCACGCTTTGAACCGTGGAAAGGCGCCGGGATCTGCTAAGATTTCCCCCGGCGCTTCGTTTGCCCTGGGCCAAAGCGAGCCTTCACATTAGCTGAACACTAACACTGCATACTGGTTCCACTTCCAGAACAGGGCTACCGCGAGGCAGTTCTCCGGGGGAAAACGGCCCTTCGCGAAGGGCAGATCTGTGGAGCTCATTGCGGGAAAGCGAAAGCAAAGGACGCTTTTCTCCCTCTAACCGCTTTCGTCAGAGGAACGGGGGAAGTCACAGTGTTCTTTCTCTCACTGAGATACACCCATTCTGACGTTGCCTCTGAGCTCCGTTGCTGGGAAAGAACTGAAACGGACATACATTCCTGTGGGGAAACACAGGGCTTTGTTAGGATTTCTCTAGGCAGTGTGTTTTCCCTGGGCCTCACTGTACCAAGACTATCTCGCCGGGGCAACACTGCATGGGATTTCCTCTGCCAGGAGAGAGCTGCTGCTTTGTAGTTTGTGCTGGGAAACCTTGCTTTGGCAAGTGCCAATTGACCGCATTCAGGCAGAAAGAAAAGAGAACAGCAAGAGGCCTTTTCTCCCCGGCTGCTCTGTCAAGCCCTTCCAGGTAAAACTATGTCGTTGCTCCTCTGGAAGGATCCCTGCACAGTGACGTAGTTTTTCAGAAGAAGCCCTGCGTTTGCAAGAGCAAATGAGGAATTCGTTGCAGGAAAGAGGAAGGAAAGAAAGTTTCTCTCCTTCTGCCTGCTTTGCTCAGAGGATTGGATGAATTCAGGTAGTTCTCCCTTTCACTGAGAAACGTGCGGGCTGCTGTTGCCTGTGCGCTCTCTTCTTTGCAAAAGAGTCTGGAGTTCCACGCTTTGAACCGTGGAAAGGCGCCGGGCTCTGCTAAGATTTCCCCCGGCGCTTCGTTTGCCCTGGGCCAAAGCGAGCCTTCACATTAGCTGAACGCTAACACTGCATACTCGTTCCACTTCCAGAACAGGGCTACCGCGAGGCAGTTCTCCGGGGGAAAACGGCCCTTCGCGAAGGGCAGATGTGCCGAGCTCATTTCGGGAAAGCGAAAGCAAAGGACGCTTTTCTCCCTCTAACCGCTTTCGTCAGAGGAACGGGGGAAGTCACAGTGTTCTTTCTCTCACTGAGATACACACAATCTGACGTTGCCTCTGAGCTCCGTTGCTGGCAAAGAACTGAAACGGACATACATTCCTGTGGGGAAACACAGGGCTTTGGTAGGATTTCTCTAGGCAGTGTGTTTTCACTGGGCCTCACTGTAGCAACACTATCTCGCCAGGGCAACACTGCGTGGGATTTCCTCTGCCAGGAGAAAGCTGCTGCTTTGTAGTTTGTGCTGGGAAACCTTGCTTTGGCAAGTGCCATTTGACCGCATTCAGGCAGAAAGAAAAGAGAATAGCAAGAAGCCTTTCCTTCCCGGCTGCTTTCCCAAGCCCTTCCAGCTAAAACTATGTCGTTGCTCCTCTGGAAGGATCCCTGCACCGCGACGTAGGTTTTCAGAAGAAGCCCTGCGTTTGCAAGAGCAAATGAGGAATTCGTTGCAGGAAAGAGGAAGGAAAGAAAGTTTCTCTCCTTCTGCCTGCTTTGCTCAGAGGACTGGATGAAGTGAGGGAGTTCTCCCTTTCACTGAGAAATTGCCGGCTGCTGTTGCCTGTGGGCTCTCTTCTTTGAAAAAGAGTCTGCAGTTCCACGCTTTGAACCGTGGAAAGGCGCCGGGATCTGCTAAGATTTCCCCCGGCGCTTCGTTTGCCCTGGGCCAAAGCGAGCCTTCACATTAGCTGAACACTAACACTGCATACTGGTTGCACTTCCAGAACAGGGCTACCGCGAGGCAGTTCTCCGGGGGAAAACGGCCCTTCGCGAAGGGCAGATCTGTGGAGCTCATTGCGGGAAAGCGAAAGCAAAGGACGCTTTTCTCCCTCTAACCGCTTTCGTCAGAGGAACGGGGGAAGTCACAGTGTTCTTTCTCTCACTGAGATACACCCATTCTGACGTTGCCTCTGAGCTCCGTTGCTGGGAAAGAACTGAAACGGACATACATTCCTGTGGGGAAACACAGGGCTTTGTTAGGATTTCTCTAGGCAGTGTGTTTTCCCTGGGCCTCACTGTACCAAGACTATCTCGCCGGGGCAACACTGCATGGGATTTCCTCTGCCAGGAGAGAGCTGCTGCTTTGTAGTTTGTGCTGGGAAACCTTGCTTTGGCAAGTGCCAATTGACCGCATTCAGGCAGAAAGAAAAGAGAACAGCAAGAGGCCTTTTCTCCCCGGCTGCTCTGTCAAGCCCTTCCAGGTAAAACTATGTCGTTGCTCCTCTGGAAGGATCCCTGCACAGTGACGTAGTTTTTCAGAAGAAGCCCTGCGTTTGCAAGAGCAAATGAGGAATTCGTTGCAGGAAAGAGGAAGGAAAGAAAGTTTCTCTCCTTCTGCCTGCTTTGCTCAGAGGATTGGATGAATTCAGGTAGTTCTCCCTTTCACTGAGAAACGTGCGGGCTGCTGTTGCCTGTGCGCTCTCTTCTTTGCAAAAGAGTCTGGAGTTCCACGCTTTGAACCGTGGAAAGGCGCCGGGCTCTGCTAAGATTTCCCCCGGCGCTTCGTTTGCCCTGGGCCAAAGCGAGCCTTCACATTAGCTGAACGCTAACACTGCATACTCGTTCCACTTCCAGAACAGGGCTACCGCGAGGCAGTTCTCCGGGGGAAAACGGCCCTTCGCGAAGGGCAGATGTGCCGAGCTCATTTCGGGAAAGCGAAAGCAAAGGACGCTTTTCTCCCTCTAACCGCTTTCGTCAGAGGAACGGGGGAAGTCACAGTGTTCTTTCTCTCACTGAGATACACACAATCTGACGTTGCCTCTGAGCTCCGTTGCTGGCAAAGAACTGAAACGGACATACATTCCTGTGGGGAAACACAGGGCTTTGCTAGGATTTCTCTAGGCAGTGTGTTTTCCCTGGGCCTCACTGTAGCAACACTATCTCGCCAGGGCAACACTGCGTGGGATTTCCTCTGCCAGGAGAGAGCTGCTGCTTTGTAGTTTGTGCTGGGAAACCTTGCTTTGGCAAGTGCCATTTGACCGCATTCAGGCAGAAAGAAAAGAGAATAGCAAGAAGCCTTTCCTTCCCGGCTGCTTTCCCAAGCCCTTCCAGCTAAAACTATGTCGTTGCTCCTCTGGAAGGATCCCTGCACCGCGACGTAGGTTTTCAGAAGAAGCCCTGCGTTTGCAAGAGCAAATGAGGAATTCGTTGCAGGAAAGAGGAAGGAAAGAAAGTTTCTCTCCTTCTGCCTGCTTTGCTCAGAGGACTGGATGAAGTGAGGGAGTTCTCCCTTTCACTGAGAAATTGCCGGCTGCTGTTGCCTGTGGGCTCTCTTCTTTGAAAAAGAGTCTGCAGTTCCACGCTTTGAACCGTGGAAAGGCGCCGGGCTCTGCTAAGATTTCCCCCGGCGCTTCGTTTGCCCTGGGCCAAAGCGAGCCTTCACATTAGCTGAACACTAACACTGCATACTGGTTGCACTTCCAGAACAGGGCTACCGCGAGGCAGTTCTCCGGGGGATAACGGCCCTTCGCGAAGGGCAGATCTGTGGAGCTCATTGCGGGAAAGCGAAAGCAAAGGACGCTTTTCTCCCTCTAACTGCTTTCGTCAGAGGAACGGGGGAAGGCACAGTGTTCTTTCTCTCAATGAGATACACACAATCTGACGTTGCCTCTTTGCTCCGTTGCTGGCGAAAAACTGAAACGGACATACATTCCTGTGGGGAAACACAGGGCTTTGCTAGGATTTCTCTAGGCAGTGTGTTTTCCCTGGGCCTCACTGTACCAACACTATGTCGCCAGGGCAACACTGAATGGGATTTCCTCTGCCAGGAGAGAGCTGCTGCTTTGTAGTTTCTGCTGGGAAACCTTGCTTTGGCAAGTGCCAATTGATCGCATTCAGGCAGAAAGAAAAGAGAATAGCAAGAGGCCTTTTCTCCCCGGCTGCTTTCCCAAGCCCCTCCAGCTAAAACTATGTCGTTGCTCCTCTGGAGGGATCCCTGCACCGCGACGTAGTTTCTCAGAAGAAGCCCTGCGTTTGCAAGAGCAAATGAGGAATTCGTTGCAGGAAAGAGGAAGGAAAGAAAGTTTCTCTCCCTCTGCCTGCTTTGCTCAGAGGACTGGATGAAGTCAGGGAGTTCTCCCTTTCACTGAGAAACGTGCGGGCTGCTGTTGCCTGTGCGCTCTCTTCTTTGCAAAAGAGTCTGCAGTTCCACGCTTTGAACCGTGGAAAGGCGCCGGGCTCAGCTAAGATTTCCCCCGGCGCTTCGTTTGCCCTGGGCCAAAGCGAGCCTTCACATTAGCTGAACGCTAACACTGCATACTCGTTCCACTTCCAGAACAGGGCTACCGCGAGACAGTTCTCCGGGGGAAAACGGCCCTTCGCGAAGGGCAGATCTGTGGAGCTCATTGCGGGAAAGCGAAAGCAAAGGACGCTTTTCTCCCTCTAACCGCTTTCGTCAGAGGAACGGGGGAAGTCACAGTGTTCTTTCTCTCACTGAGATACACACAATCTGACGTTGCCTCTGAGCTCCGTTGCTGGCAAAGAACTGAAACTGACATACATTCCTGTGGGGAAACTCAGGGCTTTGCTAGGATTTCTCTAGGCAGTGTGTTTTCCCTGGGTCTCACTGTATCAACACTATCTCGCAAGGGCAGCACTGCATGGGATTTCCTCTGCCAGGAGAGAGCTGCTGCTTTCCAGTTTGTGCTGGGAAACCTTGCTTTGGCAAGTGCCAATTGACCGCAGTGAGGCAGAAAGAAAAGAGAATAGCAAGAGGCCTTTTCTCCCCGGCTACTCAGCCAAGCCCTTCCAGCTAAAACTATGTCGTTGCTCCTCTGGAAGGATCCCTGCACCGTGACATAGTTTTTCAGAAGAAGCCTTGCGTTTGTAAGAGCAAATGAGGAATTCGTTGCAGGAAAGAGGAAGGAAAGAAAGTTTCTCTCCCTCTGCCTGCTTTGCTCAGAGGACTGGATGAAGTCAGGGAGTTCTCCCTTTCAGTGAGAAACGTGCGGGCTGCTGTTGCCGGTGCGCTCTCTTCTTTGCAAAAGAGTCTGCAGTTCCACGCTTTGAACCGTGGAAAGGCGACGGGCTCTGCTAAGACTTCCCAGGGCGCTTCGTTTGCCCTGGGCCAAAGCGAGCCTTCACAATAGCTGAACGCTAACACTGCATACTCGTTCCACTTCCAGAACAGGGCTACCGCGAGGCAGTTCTCCGGGGGAAAACGGCCCTTCGCGAAGGGCAGATCTGCCGAGCTCATTGCGGGAAAGCGAAAGCAAAGGACGCTTTTCTCCCTCTAACCGCTTTCGTCAGAGGAACGGGGGAAGTCACAGTGTTCTTTCTCTCACTGAGATACACACAATCTGACGTTGCCTATGAGCTCCGTTGCTGGCAAAGAACTGAAACGGACATACATTCCTGTGGGGAAACTCAGGGCTTTGCTAGGATTTCTCTAGGCAGTGTGTTTTCCCTGGGCCTCACTGTAGCAACACTATCTCGCAAGGGCAACACTGAATGGGATTTCCTCTTCATGAGAGAGCTGCTGCTTTGTAGTTTGTGCTGGGAAACCTTGCCTTGGCAGGTGCCAATTGACCGCATTCGGGCAGAAAGAAAAGAAAATAGCAAGAGGCCTTTTCTCCCCGGCTGCTTTCCCAAGCCCTTCCAGCTAAAACTATGTCGTTGCTCCTCTGGAAGGATCCCTGCACCGCGATGTAGGTTTTCAGAAGAAGCCCTGCGTTTGCAAGAGCAAATGAGGAATTCGTTGCAGGAAAGAGGAAGGAAAGAAAGTTTCTCTCCCTCTGCCTGCCTTGCTCAGAGGACTGGAAGAAGTCAGGGAGTTCTCCCTTTCACTGAGAAACGTGCAGGCTGCTGTTGCCTGTGCGCTCTCTTCTTTGCAAAAGAGTCTGCAGTTCCACGCTTTGATCCGTGGAAAGGCGCCGGTTTCTGCTAAGACTTCCCAGGGCGCTTCGTTTGCCGTGGGCCAAAGCTAGCCTTCACAATAGCTGAACGCCAACACTGCATACTCGTTCCACTTCCAGAACAGGGCTACCGCGAGGCAGTTTTCCGGGGGATAACGGCCCTTCGCGAAGGGCCTATCTGCCGAGCTCATTGCGGGAAAGCAAAAGCAAAGGACGCTTTTCTCCCTCTAACCGCTTTCGTCAGAGGAACGGGGGAAGTCACAGTGTTCTTTCTCTCAATGAGATACACACAATCTGACGTTGCCTCTGAGCTCCGTTGCTGGCAAAGAACTGAAACTGACATACATTCCCAGGGAGAAACACAGGGCTTTGCTAGGATTTCTCTAGGCAGTGTGTTTTCCCTGGGCCTCACTGTAGCAACACTATCTCGCCAGGGCAACACTGCGTGGGATTTCCTCTGCCAGGAGAGAGCTGCTGCTTTGTAGCTTGTGCTGGGAAACCTTGCTTTGGCAAGTGCGAATTGACTGCATTCAGGCAGAAAGAACAGAGAATAGCAAGAGGCCTTCTCTCCCTGGCTGCTTTCCCAAGGCCTTCCAGCTAAAACTATGTCGTTGCTCCTCTGGAAGGATCCCTGCACCGCGACGTAGGTTTTCAGAAGAAGCCCTGCGTTTGCAAGAGCAAAGGAGCAATTCGTTGCAGGAAAGAGGAAGGAAAGAAAGTTTCTCTCCCTCTGCCTGCTTTGCTCAGAGGACTGGATGAAGTCAGGGAGTTCTCCCTTTCACTGAGAAACGTGCGGGCTGCTGTTGCCTGTGCGCTCTCTTCTTTGCAAAAGAGTCTGCAGTTCCACGCTTTGAACCGTGGAAAGGCGCCGGGATCTGCTAAGATTTCCCCCGGCGCTTCGTTTGCCCTGGGCCAAAGCGAGCCTTCACATTAGCTGAACACTAACACTGCCTACTGGTTGCACTTCCAGAACAGGGCTACCGCGAGGCAGTTCTCCGGGGGATAACGGCCCTTCGCGAAGGGCAGATCTGTGGAGCTCATTGCGGGAAAGCGAAAGCAAAGGACGCTTTTCTCCCTCTAACCGCTTTCGTCAGAGGAACGGGGGAAGTCACAGTGTTCTTTTTCTCACTGACATACACCCAATCTGACGTTGCCTCTGAGCTCCGTTGCTGGCAAAGAACTGAAACGGACATACATTCCTGTGGGGAAACACAGGGCTTTGTTAGGATTTCTCTAGGCAGTGTGTTTTCCCTGGGCCTCACTGTACCAACACTATCTCGCCGGGGCAACACTGCATGGGATTTCCTCTGCCAGGAGAGAGCTGCTGCTTTGTAGTTTGTGCTGGGAAACCTTGCTTTGGCAAGTGCCAATTGACCGCATTCAGGCAGAAAGAAAAGAGAATGGCAAGAGGCCTTTTCTCCCCGGCTGCTCTGTCAAGCCCTTCCAGGTAAAACTATGTCGTTGCTCCTCTGGAAGGATCCCTGCACAGTGACGTAGTTTTTCAGAAGAAGCCCTGCGTTTGCAAGAGCAAATGAGGAATTCGTTGCAGGAAAGAGGAAGGAAAGAAAGTTTCTCTCCTTCTGCCTGCTTTGCTCAGAGGACTGGATCAAGTCAGGGAGTTCTCCCTTTCACTGAGAAACGTGCGGGCTGCTGTTGCCTGTGCGCTCTCTTCTTTGCAAAAGAGTCTGGAGTTCCACGCTTTGAACCGTGGAAAGGCGCCGGGCTCTGCTAAGATTTCCCCCGGCGCTTCGTTTGCCCTGGGCCAAAGCGAGCCTTCACATTAGCTGAACGCTAACACTGCATACACGTTCCACTTCCAGAACAGGGCTACCGCGAGGCAGTTCTCCGGGGGAAAACGGCCCTTCGCGAAGGGCAGATCTGTGGAGGTCACTGCGGGAAAGCGAAAGCAAAGGACGCTTTTCTCCCTCTAACCGCTTTCGTCAGAGGAACGGGGGAAGTGACAGTGTTCTTTCTCTCACTGAGATACACACAATCTGACGTTGCCTCTGAGCTCCGTTGCTGGCAAAGAACTGAAACGGACATACATTCCTGTGGGGAAACTCAGGGCTTTGCTACGATTTCTCTAGGCAGTGTGTTTTCCCTGGGTCTCACTGTATCAACGCTATCTCGCAAGGGCAGCACTGCATGGGATTTCCTCTGCCAGGAGAGAGCTGCTGCTTTCCAGTTTGTGCTGGGAAACCTTGCTTTGGCAAGTGCGAATTGACTGCATTCAGGCAGAAAGAAAAGAGAATAGCAAGAGGCCTTTTCTCCCCGGCTGCTTTCCCAAGCCCTTCCAGCTAAAACTATGTCGTTGCTCCTCTGGAAGGATCCCTGCACCGCGACGTAGGTTTTCAGAAGAAGCCTTGCGTTTGCAAGAGCAAATGAGGAATTCGTTGCAGGAAAGAGGAAGGAAAGAAAGTTTCTCTCCCTCTGCCTGCTTTGCTCAGAGGACTGGATGAAGTCAGGGAGTTCTCCCTTTCACTGAGAAACGTGCGGGCTGCTGTTGCCTGTGCGCTCTCCTCTTTGCACAAGAGTCTGCAGTTCCACGCTTTGAACCGTGGAAAGGCACCGGGCTCTGCTAAGAATTCCCCCGGCGCTTCGTTTGCCCTGGGCCAAAGCGAGCCTTCACATTAGCTGAACCCTAACACTGCATACTCGTTCCACTTCCAGAACAGGGCTACCGCGAGGCAGTTCTCCGGGGGAAAACGCCCCTTCGCGAAGTGTAGATGTGCCGAGCTCATTGCGGGAAAGCGAAAGCAAAGGACGCTTTTCTCCCTCTAACCGCTTTCGTCAGAGGAACGGGGGAAGTCACAGTGTTCTTTCTCTCACTGAGATACACACAATCTGACGTTTCCTCTGAGTTCCCTTGCTGGCAAGGAACTGAAACCGACATACATTCCCGGGGAGAAACACAGGGCTTTGCTAGGATTTCTCTAGGCAGTGTGTTTTCACTGGGCCTCACTGTCGCAACACTATCTCGCCAGGGCAACACTGCGTGGGATTTCCTCTGCCAGGAGAGAGCTGCTGCTTTGTAGTTTGTGCTGGGAAACCTTGCTTTGGCAAGTGCCATTTGACCGCATTCAGGCAGAAAGAAAAGAGAATAGCAAGAAGCCTTTCCTTCCCGGCTGCTTTCCCAAGCCCTTCCAGCTAAAACTATGTCGTTGCTCCTCTGGAAGGATCCCTGCACCGCGACGTAGGTTTTCAGAAGAAGCCCTGCGTTTGCAAGAGCAAATGAGGAATTCGTTGCAGGAAAGAGGAAGGAAAGAAAGTTTCTCTCCTTCTGCCTGCTTTGCTCAGAGGACTGGATGAAGTGAGGGAGTTCTCCCCTTCACTGAGAAATTGCCGGCTGCTGTTGCCTGTGGGCTCTCTTCTTTGAAAAAGAGTCTGCAGTTCCACGCTTTGAACCGTGGAAAAGCGCCGGGATCTGCTAAGATTTCCCCCGGCGCTTCGTTTGCCCTGGGCCAAAGCGAGCCTTCACATTAGCTGAACACTAACACTGCATACTCGTTCCACTTCCAGAACAGGGCTACCGCGAGGCAGTTCTCCGGGGGAAAACGGCCCTTCGCGAAGGGCAGATCTGTGGAGCTCATTGCGGGAAAGCGAAAGCAAAGGACGCTTTTCTCCCTCTAACCGCTTTCGTCAGAGGAACGGGGGAAGTCACAGTGTTCTTTCTCTCACTGAGATACACCCAATCTGACGTTGCCTCTGAGCTCCGTTGCTGGGAAAGAACTGAAACGGACATACATTCCTGTGGGGAAACACAGGGCTTTGTTAGGATTTCTCTAGGCAGTGTGTTTTCCCTGGGCCTCACTGTACCAAGACTATCTCGCCGGGGCAACACTGCATGGGATTTCCTCTGCCAGGAGAGAGCTGCTGCTTTGTAGTTTGTGCTGGGAAACCTTGCTTTGGCAAGTGCCAATTGACCGCATTCAGGCAGAAAGAAAAGAGAACAGCAAGAGGCCTTTTCTCCCCGGCTGCTCTGTCAAGCCCTTCCAGGTAAAACTATGTCGTTGCTCCTCTGGAAGGATCCCTGCACAGTGACGTAGTTTTTCAGAAGAAGCCCTGCGTTTGCAAGAGCAAATGAGGAATTCGTTGCAGGAAAGAGGAAGGAAAGAAAGTTTCTCTCCTTCTGCCTGCTTTGCTCAGAGGATTGGATGAATTCAGGTAGTTCTCCCTTTCAGTGAGAAACGTGCGGGCTGCTGTTGCCTGTGCGCTCTCTTCTTTGCAAAAGAGTCTGCAGTTCCACGCTTTGAACCCTGGAAAGGCGCCGGGCTCTGCTAAGATTTCCCCCGGCGCTTCGTTTGCCCTGGGCCAAAGCGAGCCTTCACATTAGCTGAACGCTAACACTGCATACTCGTTCCACTTCCAGAACAGGGCTACCGCGAGACAGTTCTCCGGGGGAAAACGGCCCTTCGCGAAGGGCAGATCTGTGGAGCTCATTGCGGGAAAGCGAAAGCAAAGGACGCTTTTCTCCCTCTAACCGCTTTCGTCAGAGGAACGGGGGAAGTGACAGTGTTCTTTCTCTCACTGAGATACACACAATCTGACGTTGCCTCTGAGCTCCGTTGCTGGCAAAGAACTGAAACGGACATACATTCCTGTGGGGAAACTCAGGGCTTTGCTACGATTTCTCTAGGCAGTGTGTTTTCTCTGGGTCTCACTGTATCAACACTATCTCGCAAGGGCAGCACTGCATGGGATTTCCTCTGCCAGGAGAGAGCTGCTGCTTTCCAGTTTGTGCTGGGAAACCTTGCTTTGGCAAGTGCGAATTGACTGCATTCAGGCAGAAAGAAAAGAGAATAGCAAGAGGCCTTTTCTCCCCGGCTGCTTTCCCAAGCCCTTCCAGCTAAAACTATGTCGTTGCTCCTCTGGAAGGATCCCTGCACCGCGACGTAGGTTTTCAGAAGAAGCCTTGCGTTTGCAAGAGCAAATGAGGAATTCGTTGCAGGAAAGAGGAAGGAAAGAAAGTTTCTCTCCCTCTGCCTGCTTTGCTCAGAGGACTGGATGAAGTCAGGGAGTTCTCTCTTTCACTGAGAAACGTGCGGGCTGCTGTTGCCTGTGCGCTCTCCTCTTTGCACAAGAGTCTGCAGTTCCACGCTTTGAACCGTGGAAAGGCACCGGGCTCTGCTAAGACTTCCACCGGCGCTTCGTTTGCCCTGGGCCAAAGCGAGCCTTCACATTAGCTGAACGCTAACACTGCATACTCGTTCCACTTCCAGAACAGGGCTACCGCGAGGCAGTTCTCCGGGGGATAACGGCCCTTCGCGAAGGGCAGATCTGCCGAGCTCATTTCGGGAAAGCGAAAGCAAAGGACGCTTTTCTCCCTCTAACCGCTTCCGTCAGAGGAACGGGGGAAGTCACAGTGTTCTTTCTCTCACTGAGATACACACAATCTGACGTTGCCTCTGAGCTCCGTTGCTGGCAAAGAACTGAAACGGACATACATTCCTGTGGGGAAACACAGGGCTTTGCTAGGATTTCTCTAGGCAGTGTGTTTTCACTGGGCCTCACTGTAGCAACACTATCTCGCCAGGGCAACACTGCGTGGGATTTCCTCTGCCAGGAGAGAGCTGCTGCTTTGTAGTTTGTGCTGGGAAACCTTGCTTTGGCAAGTGCCATTTGACCGCATTCAGGCAGAAAGAAAAGAGAATAGCAAGAAGCCTTTCCTTCCCGGCTGCTTTCCCAAGCCCTTCCAGCTAAAACTATGTCGTTGCTCCTCTGGAAGGATCCCTGCACCGCGACGTAGGTTTTCAGAAGAAGCCCTGCGTTTGCAAGAGCAAATGAGGAATTCGTTGCAGGAAAGAGGAAGGAAAGAAAGTTTCTCTCCTTCTGCCTGCTTTGCTCAGAGGACTGGATGAAGTCAGGGAGTTCTCCCTTTCACTGAGAAACGTGCGGGCTGCTGTTGCCTGTGCGCTCTCTTCTTTGCAAAAGAGTCTGCTGTTCCACGCTTTGAACCGTGGAAAGGCGCCGGGATCTGCTAAGATTTCCCCCGGCGCTTCGTTTGCCCTGGGCCAAAGCGAGCCTTCACATTAGCTGAACACTAACACTGCATACTGGTTGCACTTCCAGAACAGGGCTACCGCGAGGCAGTTCTCCGGGGGATAACGGCCCTTCGCGAAGGGCAGATCTGTGGAGCTCATTGCGGGAAAGCGAAAGCAAAGGACGCTTTTCTCCCTCTAACTGCTTTCGTCAGAGGAACGGGGGAAGGCACAGTGTTCTTTCTCTCACTGAGATACACACAATCTGACGTTGCCTCTTTGCTCCGTTGCTGGCGAAAAACTGAAACGGACATACATTCCTGTGGGGAAACACAGGGCTTTGCTAGGATTTCTCTAGGCAGTGTGTTTTCCCTGGGCCTCACTGTACCAACACTATGTCGCCAGGGCAACACTGCGTGGGATTTCCTCTGCCAGGAGAGAGCTGCTGCTTTGTAGTTTCTGCTGGGAAACCTTGCTTTGGCAAGTGCCAATTGACCGCATTCAGGCAGAAAGAAAAGAGAATAGCAAGAGGCCTTTTCTCCCCGGCTGCTTTCCCAAGCCCCTCCAGCTAAAACTATGTCGTTGCTCCTCTGGAGGGATCCCTGCACCGCGACGTAGTTTCTCAGAAGAAGCCCTGCGTTTGCAAGAGCAAATGAGGAATTCGTTGCAGGAAAGAGGAAGGAAAGAAAGTTTCTCTCCCTCTGCCTGCTTTGCTCAGAGGACTGGATGAAGTCAGGGAGTTCTCCCTTTCACTGAGAAACGTGCGGGCTGCTGTTGCCTGTGCGCTCTCTTCTTTGCAAAAGAGTCTGCAGTTCCACGCTTTGAACCGTGGAAAGGCGCCGGGCTCAGCTAAGATTTCCCCCGGCGCTTCGTTTGCCCTGGGCCAAAGCGAGCCTTCACATTAGCTGAACGCTAACACTGCATACTCGTTCCACTTCCAGAACAGGGCTACCACGAGGCAGTTCTCCGGGGGAAAACGGCCCTTCGCGAAGGGCAGATGTGCCGAGCTCATTGCGGGAAAGCGAAAGCAAAGGACGCTTTTCTCCCTCTAACCGCTTTCGTCAGAGGAACGGGGGAAGTCACAGTGTTCTTTCTCTCACTGAGATACACACAATCTGACGTTGCCTCTGAGCTCCGTTGCTGGCAAAGAACTGAAACTGACATGCATTCCTGTGGGGAAACACAGGGCTTTGCTAGGATTTCTCTAGGCAGTGTGTTTTCCCTGGGCCTCACTGTAGCAACACTATCTCGCAAGGGCAACACTGCGTGGGATTTCCTCTGCCAGGAGAGACCTTCTGCTTTGTAGTTTGTGCTGGGAAACCTTGCTTTGGCAAGTGCCAATTGACCGCAGTGAGGCAGAAAGAAAAGAGAATAGCAAGAGGCCTTTTCTCCCCGGCTGCTCAGCCAAGCCCTTCCAGCTAAAACTATGTCGTTGCTCCTCTGGAAGGATCCCTGCACCGCGATGTAGGTTTTCAGAAGAAGCCCTGCGTTTGCAAGAGCAAATGAGGAATTCGTTGCAGGAAAGAGGAAGGAAAGAAAGTTTCTCTCCCTCTGCCTGCCTTGCTCAGAGGACTGGAAGAAGTCAGGGAGTTCTCCCTTTCACTGAGAAACGTGCAGGCTGCTGTTGCCTGTGCGCTCTCTTCTTTGCAAACGAGTCTGCAGTTCCACGCTTTGATCCGTGGAAAGGCGCCGGTTTCTGCTAAGACTTCCCAGGGCGCTTCGTTTGCCGTGGGCCAAAGCTAGCCTTCACAATAGCTGAACGCCAACACTGCATACTCGTTCCACTTCCAGAACAGGGCTACCGCGAGGCTGTTCTCCGGGGGAAAACGGCCCTTCGCGAAGGGTAGATGTGCCGAGCTCATTGCGGGAAAGCGAAAGCAAAGGACGCTTTTCTCCCTCTAACCGCTTTTGTCAGAGGAACGGGGGAAGTCACAGTGTTCTTTCTCTCACTGAGATACACACAATCTGACGTTGCCTCTGAGTTCCCTTGCTGGCAAAGAACTGAAACGGACATACATTCCCGGGGAGAAACACAGGGCTTTGCTAGGATTTCTCTAGGCAGTGTGTTTTCACTGGGCCTCACTGTAGCAACACTATCTCGCCAGGGCAACATTGCGTGGGATTTCCTCTGCCAGGAGAGAGCTGCTGCTTTGTAGTTTGTGCTGGGAAACCTTGCTTTGGCAAGTGCCATTTGACCGCATTCAGGCAGAAAGAAAAGAGAATAGCAAGAAGCCTTTCCTTCCCGGCTGCTTTCCCAAGGCCTTCCAGCTAAAACTATGTCGTTGCTCCTCTGGAAGGATCCCTGCACCGCGACGTAGGTTTTCAGAAGAAGCCCTGCGTTTGCAAGAGCAAATGAGGAATTCGTTGCAGGAAAGAGGAAGGAAAGAAAGTTTCTCTCCCTCTGCCTGCTTTGCTCAGAGGACTGGATGAAGTCAGGGAGTTCTCCCTTTCACTGAGAAACGTGCGGGCTGCTGTTGCCTGTGCGCTCTCCTCTTTGCACAAGAGTCTGCAGTTCCACGCTTTGAACCGTGGAAAGGCACTGGGCTCTGCTAAGACTTCCCCCGGCGCTTCGTTTGCCCTGGGCCAAAGCGAGCCTTCACATTAGCTGAACGCTAACACTGCATACTCGTTCCACTTCCAGAACAGGGCTACCGCGAGGCAGTTCTCCGGGGGAAAACGGCCCTTCGCGAAGGGCAGATGTGCCGAGCTCATTGCGGGAAAGCGAAAGCAAAGGACGCTTTTCTCCCTCTAACCGCTTTCGTCAGAGGAACGGGGGAAGTCACAGTGTTCTTTCTCTCACTGAGATACACACAATCTGACGTTGCCTCTGAGCTCCGTTGCTGGCAAAGAACTGAAACTGACATACATTCCCAGGGAGAAACACAGGGCTTTGCTAGGATTTCTCTAGGCAGTGTGTTTTCCCTGGGTCTCACTGTATCAACACTATCTCGCAAGGGCAGCACTGCATGGGATTTCCTCTGCCAGGAGAGAGCTGCTCCTTTCTAGTTTGTGCTGGGAAACCTTGCTTTGGCAAGTGCGAATTGACTGCATTCAGGCAGAAAGAAAAAAGAATTGCAAGAGGCCTTTTCTCTCCAGCTGCTTTCCCAAGCCCTTCCAGCTAAAACTATGTCGTTGCTCCTCTGGAAGGATCCCTGCACCGCGACGTAGGTTTTCAGAAGAAGCCCTGCGTTTGCAAGAGCAAATGAGGAATTCGTTGCAGGAAAGAGGAAGGAAAGAAAGTTTCTCTCCTTCTGCCTGCTTTGCTCAGAGGACTGGATGAAGTGAGGGAGTTCTCCCTTTCAGTGAGAAATTGCCGGCTGCTGTTGCCTGTGGGCTCTCTTCTTTGAAAAAGAGTCTGCAGTTCCACGCTTTGAACCGTGGAAAGGCGCCGGGATCTGCTAAGATTTCCCCCGGCGCTTCGTTTGCCCTGGGCCAAAGCGAGCCTTCACAATAGCTGAACGCTAACACTGCATACAAGTTCCACTTCCAGAACAGGGCTACCGCGAGGCAGTTCTCCGGGGGAAAACGGCCCTTCGCAAAGAGCAGATCTGTGGAGCTCATTGCGGGAAAGCGAAAGCAAAGGACGCTTTTCTCCCTCTAACTGCTTTCGTCAGAGGAACGGGGGAAGGCACAGTGTTCTTTCTCTCACTGAGATACACACAATCTGACGTTGCCTCTTTGCTCCGTTGCTGGCCAAAAACTGAAACGGACATACATTCCTGTGGGGAAACACAGGGCTTTGCTAGGATTTCTCTAGGCAGTGTGTTTTCCCTGGGCCTCACTGTACCAACACTATCTCGCCAGGGCAACACTGAATGGGATTTCCTCTGCCAGGAGAGAGCTGCTGCTTTGTAGTTTGTGCTGGGAAACCTTGCTTTGGCAAGTGCCAATTGACCGCATTCAGGCAGAAAGAAAAGAGAATAGCAAGAGGCCTTTTCTCCCCGGCTGCTTTCCCAAGCCCTTCCAGCTAAAACTATGTCGTTGCTACTCTGGAGGGATCCCTGCACCGCGACGTAGTTTCTCAGAAGAAGCCTTGCGTTTGCAAGAGCAAATGAGGAATTCGTTGCAGGAAAGAGGAAGGAAAGAAAGTTTCTCTCCCTCTGCCTGCTTTGCTCAGAGGACTGGATGAAGTCAGGGAGTTCTCCCTTTCACTGAGAAACGTGCAGGCTGCTGTTGCCTGTGCGCTCTCTTCTTTGCAAAAGAGTCTGCAGTTCCACGCTTTGAACCGTGGAAAGGCGCCGGTTTCTGCTAAGACTTCCCCGGGCGCTTCGTTTGCCGTGGGCCAAAGCTAGCCTTCACAATAGCTGAACGCCAACACTGCATACTCGTTCCACTTCCAGAACAGGGCTACCGCGAGGCAGTTCTCCGGGGGATAACGGCCCTTTGCGAAGGGTCGATCTCCCGAGCTCATTGCGGGAAAGCGACAGCAAAGGACGCTTTTCTCCCTCTAACCGCTTTTGTCAGAGGAACGGGGGAAGTCACAGTGTTCTTTCTCTCACTGAGATACACACAATCTGACGTTGCCTCTTTGCTCCGTTGCTGGCGAAGAACTGAAACGGACATAAATTCCTGTGGGGAAACACAGGGCTTTGCTAGGATTTCTCTAGGCAGTGTGTTTTCCCTGGGCCTCACTGTACCACCACTATCTCGCCAGGGCAACACTGCATGGGATTTCCTCTGCCAGGAGAGAGCTGCTGCTTTGTAGTTTGTGCTGGGAAACCTTGCTTTGGCAAGTGCCAATTGACCGCATTCGGGCAGAAAGAAAAGAGAACAGCAAGCGGCCTTTTCTCTCCGGCAGCTCTGCCAAGCCCTTCCAGCTAAAACTATGTCGTTGCTCCTCTGGAAGGATCCCTTCACCGTGACGTAGTTTTTCTGAAGAAGCCTTGCGTTTGCAAGAGCAAATGAGAAATTCGTTGCAGGAAAGAGGAAGGAAAGAAAGTTTCTCTCCTTCTGCCTGCTTTGCTCAGAGGACTGGATGAAGTCAGGGAGTTCTCCCTTTCACTGAGAAACGTGCGGGCTGCTGTTGCCTGTGCGCTCTCTTCTTTGCAAAAGGGTCTGCAGTTCCACGCTTTGAACCGTGGAAAGGCCCCGGGCTCAGCTAAGATTTCCCCCGGCGCTTCGTTTGCCCTGGGCCAAAGCGAGCCTTCACATTAGCTGAACGCTAACACTGCATACTCGTTCCACTTCCAGAACAGGGCTACCGCGAGGCAGTTCTCCGGGGGAAAACGGCCCTTCGCGAAGGGCAGATCTGTGGAGCTCATTGCGGGAAAGCGAAAGCAAAGGACGCTTTTCTCCCTCTAACCGCTTTCGTCAGAGGAACGGGGGAAGTCACAGTGTTCTTTCTCTCACTGAGATACACACAATCTGACGTTGCCTCTGAGCTCCGATGCTGGCAAAGAACTGAAACTGACATACATTTCTGTGGGGAAACACAGGGCTTTGCTATGATTTCTCTAGGCAGTGTGTTTTCCCTGGGTCTTACTGTATCAACACTATCTCGCAAGGGCAGCACTGCATGGGATTTCCTCTGCCAGGAGAGCTGCTGCTTTGTAGCTTGTGCTGGGAAACCTTGCTTTGGCAAGTGCGAATTGACTGCATTCAGGCAGAAAGAAAAGAGAATAGCAAGAGTCCTTTTCTCCCCGGCTGCTTTCCAAAGCCCTTCCAGCTAAAACTATGTCGTTGCTCCTCTGGAAGGATCCCTGCACCGCGACGTAGGTTTTCAGAAGAAGCCCTGCGTTTGCAAGAGCAAATGAGGAATTCGTTGCAGGAAAGAGGAAGGAAAGAAAGTTTCTCTCCCTCTGCCTGCTTTGCTCAGAGGACTGGATGAAGTCAGGGAGTTCTCCCTTTCACTGAGAAACGTGCGGGCTGCTGTTGCCTGTGCGCTCTCTTCTTTGCACAAGAGTCTGCAGTTCCATGCTTTGAACCGTGGAAAGGCGCCGGGCTCTCCTAAGACTTCCCCGGGCGCTTCGTTTGCCCTGGGCCAAAGCGAGCCTTCACATTAGCTGAACGCTAACACTGCATACTGGTTCCACTTCCAGAACAGGGCTACTGCCAGGCAGTTCTCCGGGGGAAAACGGCCCTTCGCGAAGGGCAGATCTGTGGAGCTCATTGCGGGAAAGCGAAAGCAAAGGACACTTTTCTCCCTCTAACTGCTTTCGTCAGAGGAACGGGGGAAGTCACAGTGTTCTTTCTCTCACTGAGATACACAGAATCTGACGTTGCCTCTTTGCTCCGTTGCTGGCGAAAAACTGAAACGGACATACATTCCTGTGGGGAAACACAGGGCTTTGCTAGGATTTCTCTAGGCAGTGTGTTTTAAACCCCTAACAACAAACAACACTAACCCTCTAACAACAACCAACACTAACCTCCTGAAAAAAAACGACACTAACCCCCTAACAACAACAAACACTAACCCCCTAACAACAAACAACACGAAAACCCTAACAACAAACACCACTAAACCCCATGAAACAACTCTAAACCCCTAAAAACAAAGAATACTGAACACCTAACAACAAACAACACTAACACCCTAACCACAACCAACCCTAACACCATAACAACAAACAACACTAGCACCCTAAGAAAAAACAACACTAACCGGCAACAAAAAACAACAGTAACCCCCTTAGAACAAGAACCCTAACCCCCTAACAACAAACAACCCTAAACCACTAATAACAAACAAAACTAACCCCCGAACAACAAACAACACTAACCCCCTGACAACAAACAACACTAAGCCCTTAACAACAAACAACCCTAACCCCGAACAAGAAACATTCCTCACCCCCTAACAACAAACAACATAACCAAACAGAAAACAACACTAACCCACTAACAACAAACACTAACCCCGTAACAACAAACTACCCTAACCCCGTAACAACAAACAACGCTAACCCCCTAACAGCAAACAACCCTAACCCCCTAACAACCAATAACCCTAAATCCCTAACAACAAACAACACTAACCACTAACAACAAAAAACCCTTACACACTAACAACAAACAACCCTAACACGCTAAAAACCAACAACACTAACCCCCTAACCACAAACAGCACCAACCCAATCAAAACAAAAAACACTAACCCCCTAACAACAACCAACACTTTCCCCGTAACAACAAACAACACTAACCCCCTAGCAAGAACCAACACTAACCCCATAACAAGAAAGAACCCTAATCCCCTAACAACAAACCACCCTAAGCCCCTAACAACAAACAAGACTAAACCCCTAACAACAAACAACACTAACCCCCTAACATCCAACTAACCTAACCCCCTAACAACAAACAACGCTAAGCCACTAAAAACAAACAACACTAACCCCCTAACAGGAAACTACCCTAACCTCGTAACCAAAAATACCCTAACCCCGTAACAACAAACACCCCTCAGCCCCTAACAACAAACAACACTAACACACTAACCAACAACCCTAAACCTCTAAAACCAAACAAAACTAAACCCCTAACAACTACCAACACTAACACTGTAGCAACAAACACTAACCCCCTAACAACAAACAACCCTAACTCCCTAACAACCAACTACACTAACCACCTAACCACAAACAGCAATAACCCAGTAACAACAAAGAACACTAACCCCCTAACAGCAACCAACACTTACCCCCTAAAAACAAACACTAACCCCCTAACAAGAAACAACCCTAATCCCCTAACAACAAACAACCCTAAGCCCCTAAGAACAAAAAACTCTAAACACCGAAGAACAATCAACACTAAACCCCTAACCACAAACAACACTAACCCCCTAACAACCAACAACACTAACCCCCTAACCCCAAACAGCACTAACCCACTAAGAACAGAAAACACTAACCTACTAACAACAACCAACACTAACGCCCTAAGAACAAACAACACTAACCCCCTAACAACAAACAACCCTAACCCCCTAACAACAAACAACCGTAACCAAACAACAAAGAACCCTAACCCACTAACAACAAACAACACTAACTCTATAACGAGAAACTACACTAACCCCGTAACAACAAAAAATCCTATCCCCGTCATAACAAAAAACACTAACCCCGTAACAACAAACAACCCTAACCCCCTAACAGCAAACAACCCTAACCCCCTAACAACCAATAACCCTAACCGCCTAACAACAACCAACACTTTCCCCCTGAAAACAAACAACACTAACTCCCTAACAACAAACAACCCTAACCCCCTAAACAACCAGCAACACTAACCCCCTAACCACCTACACCACTAAGCCAGTAAAAACAAAAAAACTAACCCCCTAGCAACAACCAACACTTATCCCCTAAAAACAAACAACACTAACCTCCAACAAGAAAGAACCCAAATCCTCTAACAGCAAAGAACTCTAACCCCCTAACAGCAAAAAACTCTGAACCCCTAACAACAAACAACACTAACCCACTAACAACAAACAACCCTAACCCCCTAACAACAAAGAACCCTAACCCCCTAACAACCAGCAACACTAACCCCCTAACCACAAACACTAACACCCTAAGAACAAAAACCACAAAACCCCAACAAGAAACAACCCTAAACAGCTAACAATAAACAACACTAACCTCCTAACAACAACCATCACTAACACCCTAACAACAACCATCCCTAAACCCCCAACAGCAAACACCACTATCCCCCAACAAGAAACAACCCTAAACCCCTAAAAAGAAACAACATTAACCCCGTAACAACAAACAACACTAACGCTCTAACCACAAAAAACACTAACCCCCTAAGAACAAACAACACCAACCTCCTAACAACAAACAACACTAACAACCTAACAACAACAAACCCAAAACCCCTAATAACAAACGCTGACCCCTAACAAGAAACATTTACCCCCAACAAAAAAAAGCACTAACCCCCTAACAACAACACTAATCTCCTAACAACAAACAACCCTAACCCACTAACAACAAACAACCTTAACCCCCAAACAACAAACAACCCTAACCCCCTAAAAACCAACAACACTAACCCCCTAACAACAAACAACACTTACCCCCTAACAACAAACAATCCTAACACCCTAAAAACAAACAATGCAAACCCCCTAAAACCAAACAACCCTAAAACCCTAAAAACAAACAACACTGAACCCCTAAAAACAAACAACACTAAGCCACTAACAACACACAGCACTAACACACTAACAACAAAAAACACTAACGCCCTAATGACAAGCAACACTAACACCTAACAACAAACAACACTAAACACCTAACAACCATCGACCCTAATCTCCTAACAAGAAACAACCCTAACGCCCTGACAACAAACAACACTCACCCCCTAACAACAAACAACACTGAACCACTAACAAAAAACCAAATTAACCCCTAATAACAAACAACCCTAACCCCTAACACCAAACAACCCTAACACCCTAACAACAAGCAACACTCAACCCCTAACAACAAACAACACTAACCCCCAAAAACAAACAACAATAACCCCCTAAAAACACACAATCCTAACCCCCTAACAACAAAAAACACTAATACCCTAAAAACAAACAACTCTAAACAGCTAAAAACAAACAACACTGAACCCCTGACAACAAACAACACTAACCCCCTAACAACAAACAACCCTAACCCACTAAAAACAAACAAAATTGATCCCCTAACAAACAACACTAACCTCCAACAACAAACAACACTAACTCCCTAACATAAAACAATCCTAAGACCCGAAAAACAAAAAACTCTAAGACACTAACAAACAATCCTAACAGCCTAACAAAAAGCAACACTAACCCCCTAAGAACAACAAACCTAAACCCCTAACAACAAACAACACTAACACCCTAACAACAAACAGCCCTAACCCCGTAACAACAAACAAACCTAAACACCTAACAACAAACAACCCTAACAAAATCACAACAAACTACCCTAACCCCCAAAAAACAAACAACCCTAACCCCCAACCACAAACACCACTAACACCCTAACCAGAAACAACACTAACACCCTAACCACAAACAACACTAACCCCGTAAGAACAAACAACACTAACCCCCTAACAACAAACAACACTAACATCCTAACAACAAAAACTACTAAACCCCAACAAGAAACAACCCTAAACCCCTAACAACAAACACTAACCCCCTAACAACAAACAACACTAAACCCCTAACAAGAAACTAACCTAACCCCGTAACAACAAACAACCCTAACCTCCTAACAACAAACAACCTTAAACCCCTAACAACAAACAACACTAAACCCCTAACAACACTAACACCCGAACAACAAAAACCACTGAACCCCAACAAGAAACAACACTAAACCCCTAACAACAAACACTAAACCCTAACAACAAACAACACTAAACCCCTAACAAGAAACTAACCTAACCCTGTAACAACAAACAAGCCTAACCTCCTAACAACAAACAACCTTAACCCCCTAACAACAAACAACCCTAAGCCCCTAACAACAAACAATCCTAACCCCCTAACAACCAACAACGCTCACCCCCTAACCACAAACAACACTAACCCCGTAAGAACAAACAACACTAACCCCCTAACAACATACAACACTAACACCCTAACAACAAAAACCACTAAAGCCCAACAAGAAACAACCCTAAACCCCTAAATACAAACAACATTAACCCCCTAACCACAAACAACACTAACACCCTAACAACAAAAACCACTAAACCTCAACAAGAAACAACTCGAAACCCCTAAATAGAAACAACACTAACCACCTAACAACAACCCTAACCCCCTAACAACAAACAACCCTAACCCCCAACAACAAGCTACTCTAACCCACTAACAACAAACAACCCTAAGCCCCTAACAACAAAGAACCCTAACTCTCTAACAAGAAACAACACTAACCCCCTAACAACAAAAAAAAAAAACCCCTAACAACAAACACCACTTACCCCCTAATAACAATCCTAACAACCTGACAACAAACAACACTAACCACCTAAACATAAACTACTCTAAAGCCTCAACAACAAACAACCCTAAACCCCTAACAACAAACAATCCTAACCCCCTAACAACAAACAACGCTCACCCCCTAACCACAAACAGCACTAACACCCTAACCACAAACAACACTAACCCCATAAGAACAAACAACACTAACCCCCTAACAACAAACAACACTAACACCCTAACAACAAAAACTACTAAACCCCAACAAGAAACAACCCTAAACCCCTAACAACAAACACTAACCCCTTAACAACAAACAACACTAAACCCCTAACAAGAAACTAACCTAACCCCGTAACAACAAACAACCCTAACCTCCTAACAACAAACAACCTTAAACCCCTAACAGCAAACAACCCTAAACCCCTAACAAAAAAACAACACTAACACCCTAACAAAAAAAACCACTAAACCCCAACAAGAAACAGCACTGAACCCCTAACAACAAACACTAACCCCCTAACAACAAACAACACTAAACGCCTAACAAGAAACTAACCTAACCCTGTAACAACAAACAACCCTAACCTCCTAACAACAAACAACCCTAACCCCCTAACAACAAACAACCCTAACCCCCCAACAAACAACAACACTAACCCCCTAACCACAAACAACACTAACACCCTAACAACAAAAACTACTAAACCCCAACAAGAAACAACCCTATACCCCTAACAACAAACACTAACCCCCTAACAACAAACAACACTAAACCCCTAACAAGAAACTAATCTAACCCCGTAACAACAAACAACCCTAACCTCCTAACAACAAACAACCTTAAACCCCTAACAACAAACAACCCTAAACCCCTAACAACAAACAACACTAACACCCTAACAACAAAAACCACTAAACCCCAACAAGAAACAACACTAAACCCCTAACAACAAACACTAACCCCCTAACAACAAACAACACTAAACCCCTAACAAGAAACTAGCCTAACCCTGTAACAACAAACAACCCTAAACTCTTAACAACAAACAATCTTAAACCCTAACAACAAACAACCCTAAACCCCTAACAAACAATCCTAACCCCCTAACAACCAACAACGCTCACCCCCTAACTACAAACAGCACTAACACCCTAACCACAAACAACACTAACCCCGTAAGAACAAACAACACTAACCCCCTGACAACAAAGAACACTAACACCCTAAAAACAAAAACTACTAAACCCCAACAAGAAACAACCCTAAAACCCTAACAACAAACACTAACCCTCTAACAACAAACAACACTAAACCCCTAACAAGAAACTAACCTAACCCCGTAACAACAAACAACCCTAACCTCCTTACAACAAACAACCTTAAACCCCTAACAACAAACAACCCTAAACCCCTAACAACAATCAACACTAACACCCTGACAACAAAAACCACTAAACCCCAACAAGAAACAACACTAAATCCCTAACAACAAACACTAACCCCCTAACAACCAACAATACTAAACCCCTAACAAGAAACTAACCTAACCTTGTAACAACAAACAACCCTAACCTCCTAACAACAACCTTAAACCCCTAACAACAAACAACCCTAAACCCCTAACAACAAACAATCCTAACCCCCTAACAACCAACAACGCTCACCCCCTAACCACAAACAACACTAACACCCTAACCACAAACAACACTAACCCCGTAAGAACAAACAACACTAACCCCCTAACAACAAACAACACTAACACCCTAACAACAAAAACCACTAAAGCCCAACAAGAAACAACCCTAAACCCCTAAATACAAACAACACTAACCCCCTAACCACAAACAACACTAACACCCTAACAACAAAAACCACTAAACCTCCAAAAGAAAGAACCCGTAACCCCTAAATATAAACAACACAAACCACCTAACAACGTCCCTAACCCCCTCACAACAAACAACCCTAACCCCCAACAACAAACTACTCTAACCCACTAACAACAAACAACCCTAAGCCCCTAACAATGAAGAACCCTAACTCTCTAACAAGAAACAACACTAACCCCCTAACAACAAAAAACACTAACCCCCTAACAACAAACACCACTAACCCCCTAACAACAATCCTAACAACCTAACAACAAACAACACTAACCCCCTAAAAATAAACTACTCTAAACCCCTAACAACAAACAACCCTAACCCCCTAACAACAAACAACCCTAAACCCCTAACAACAAACAACCCTAACCTTCTAACAACAAACAACCCTAACCCCCTAACAAACAACAACACTAACCGCCTAACCACAAACAACACTAACACCCTAACAACAAACAACACCAACACCCTAACAACAAAAACTACTAAATCCCAACAAGAAACAACCCTAAACCCCTAACAACAAACACTAACCCCCTAACAACAAACAACACTAAACCCCTAACAAGAAACTAACCTAACCCCGTAACAACAAACAACCCTAACCTCCTAACAACAAACAACCTTAAACCCCTAACAACAACCCTAAACCCCTAACAACAAACAACACTAACACCCTAACAACGAAAAACACTAAACCCCAACAAGAAACAACACTAAACCGCTAACAACAAACACTAAAACCCTAAAAACAAACAACACTAAACCCCTAACAAGAAACTAACCTAACCCTGTAAGAACAAACAACCCTAACCTCCTAACAACAAACAACCCTAACCCCCTAACAAACAACAACACTAACCCCCTAACCACAAACAACACTAACACCCTAACAACAAAAACTACTAAACCCCAACAAGAAACAACCCTAAACCCCTAACAACAAACACTAACCCCCTAACAACAAACAACACTAAACCCCTAACAAGAAACTAACCTAACCCCGTAACAACAAACAACCCTAACCTCCTAACAACAAACAACCTTAAACCCCTAACAACAAACAACCCTAAACCCCTAACAAAAAACAACACTAACACCCTAAAAACAAAAACCACTAAACCCCAGCAAGAAACAACACTAAACCCCTAACAACAAACACTAACCCCCGAACAACAAACAACACTAAACCCCTAACAAGAAACTAACCTAACCCTGTAACAACAAACAACCCTAAACTCCTAACATCAAACAACCTTAACCCCCTAACAACAAACAACCATAACACCCTAATAACAAAAACCACTAAATCCCAAGAAGAAACAACCCTAAACCCCTAACAACAAACACTAACCCCCTAACAACAAACAACACTAAACCCCTAACAAGAAACTAACCTAACCCCGTAACAACAAACAACCCTAACCTCCTAACAACAAACAACCTTAAACCCCTAACAGCAAACAACCCTAAATCCCTAACAAGAAACAATCCTAACCCCCTAACAACCAACAACGCTCACTCCCTAACCACAAACAGCACTAACACCCTAACCACAAACAACACTAACCCCCTAACAACAAACAACACTAAACCCCTAACAAGAAACTAACCTAACCCTGTAACAACAAAGAACCCTATCCTCCTAACCACAAACAACCCTAAACCCCTAACAACAATCAACACTAACACCCTAACAACAAAAACCACTAAACCCCAACAAGAAACAACACTAAACACCTAACAACAAACACTAACCTCCTAACAACAAACAACACTAAACCCCTAACAAGAAACTAACCTAACCCTGTAACTACAAACAACCCTAACCTCCTAACAACAAACAACCTTAAACCCCTAACAACAAACAACCTTACACTCCTAACAACAAACAATCCTAACCCCCTAACAACCAACTACGCTCACTACCTAACCACAAACAACGCTAACACCCTAACCACAAACAACACTAACCCCGTAAGAACAAAGAACACTAACACCCTAACCACAAACAACACTAACACCCTAACAACAAAAACTACTAAACCCCAACAAGAAACAACCCTAAACCCCTAACAACAAACACTAACCCCCTAACAACAAACAACACTAAACCCCTAACAAGAAACTAACCTAACCCCGTAACAACAAACAACCCTAACCGCCTAACAACAAAGAACCTTAAACCCCTAACAACAAACAACCCTAAATCCCTAACAACAAACAACACTAACACCCTAACAACAAAAACCACTAAAACCCAAAAAGAAACAACACTAAACCCTAACAACAAACACTAACCCCCTAACAACAAACAACACTAAACCCCTAACAAGAAACTAACCTAACCCTGTAACAACAAACAACCCTAACCTTCTAACAACAAACAACCTTAAACCCCTAACAACAAACAACCCTAAACCCCTAACAACAAACAACCCTAAACCCCTAACAACAAACAACACTAACACCCTAACAACAAAAAACACTAAACCCCAACAAGAAACAACCCTAAACCCCTATCAACGAACAATCCTAACCCCCTAACAACCAACAACGCTCACCCCCTAACCACAAACAACACTAACACCCTAACCACAAACAACACTAACCCCATAAGAACCAACAACACTAACCCCCTACCAACAAACAACACTAACACCCTAACAAGAAACTAACCTAACTCCGTAACAACAAACAACCCTAACCTCCTAACAACAAATACTAACCCCCTAACAACAAACAACACTAAACGCCTAACAAGAAAATAACCTAACCCTGTAACAACAAACAACCCTAACCTCCTAACAACAAACAATCCTAACCGCCTAACAAACAACAACACTAACCCCCTAACAACAAACAACACTAACACCCTAACAACAAAAACCACTAAAGCCCAACAAGAAACAACCCTAGACCCCTAAATACAAACAACACTAACCCCCTAACAACAAACAACACCAACACCCTAACAGCAAAATCTACTAAACCCCAACAAGAAACAACCCTAAACCCCTAACAACAAACACTAACCCCCTAACAACAAACAACACTAAACCCCTAACAAGAAACTAACCTAACCCCGTAACAACAAACAACCCTAACCTCCTAACAACAAACAACCTTAAACCCCTAACAACAACCCTAAACCCCTAACAACAAACAACACTAACACCCTAACAACGAAAAACACTAAACCCCAACAAGAAACAACACTAAACCGCTAACAACAAACAGTAAAACCCTAAAAACAAACAACACTAAACCCCTAACAAGAAACTAACCTAACCCTGTAAGAACAAACAACCCTAACCTCCTAACAACAAACAACCCTAACCCCCTAACAAACAACAACACTAACCCCCTAACCACAAACAACACTAACACCCTAACAACAAAAACTACTAAACCCCAACAAGAAACAACCCTAAACCCCTAACAACAAACACTAACCCCCTAACAACAAACAACACTAAACCCCTAACAAGAAACTAACCTAACCCCGTAACAACAAACAACCCTAACCTCCTAACAACAAACAACCTTAAACCCCTAACAACAAACAACCCTAAACCCCTAACAAAAAACAACACTAACACCCTAAAAACAAAAACCACTAAACCCCAGCAAGAAACAACACTAAACCCCTAACAACAAACACTAACCCCCGAACAACAAACAACACTAAACCCCTAACAAGAAACTAACCTAACCCTGTAACAACAAACAACCCTAAACTCCTAACATCAAACAACCTTAACCCCCTAACAACAAACAACAATAACACCCTAATAACAAAAACCACTAAATCCCAAGAAGAAACAACCCTAAACCCCTAACAACAAACACTAACCCCCTAACAAAAAACAACACTAAACCCCTAACAAGAAACTAACCTAACCCCGTAACAACAAACAACCCTAACCTCCTAACAACAAACAACCTTAAACCCCTGACAGCAAACAACCCTAAACCCCTAACAACAAACAACACTAACACCCTAACAACAAAAACCACTAAACCCCAACAAGAAACAACACTAAACCCCTAACAACAAACACTAACCCCCTAACAACAAACAACACTAAACCCCTAACAAGAAACTAACCTAACCCTGTAACAACAAACAACCCTAACCTCCTAACAACAACCTTAAACCCCTAACAACAAACAACCCTAAACCCCTAACAACAAACAATCCTAACCCCCTAACAACCAACAACGCTCAATCCCTAACCACAAACAACACTAACACCCTAACCACAAACAACACTAACCCCGTAAGAACAAAGAACACTAACCCCCTAACAACAAACAACACTAACACCCTAACAACAAAAACCACTAAAGCCCAACAAGAAACAACCCTAAACCCCTAAATACAAACAACACTAACCCCCTAACCACAAACAACACTAACACCCTAACAACAAAAACCACTAAACCTCCAAAAGAAAGAACCCGTAACCCCTAAATATAAACAACACAAACCACCTAACAACATCCCTAACCCCCTAACAACAAACAACCCTAACCCCCAACAACAAACTACTCTAACCCACTAACAACAAACAACCCTAAGCCCCTAACAACAAAGAACCCTAACTCTCTAACAAGAAACAACACTAACCCCCTAACAACAAAAAACACTAACCCCCTAACAACAAACACCACTAACCCCCTAACAACAATCCTGACAACCTAACAACAAACAACACTAACCCCCTAAAAATAAACTACTCTAAACCCCTAACAACAAACAACCCTAACCCCCTAACAACAAACAACCCTAAACCCCTAACAACAAACAACCCTAAACCCCTAGCAACAAACAACCCTAACCTTCTAACAACAAACAACCCTAACCCCCTAACAAACAACAACACTAACCGCCTAACCACAAACAACACTAACACCCTAACAACAAAAACTACTAAACCCCAACAAGAAACAACCCTAAACCCCTAACATCAAACACTAAGCCCCTAACAACAAACAACACTAAACCCCGAACAAGAAACTAACCTAACCCCGTAACAACAAACAACCCCAACCTCCTAACAACAAACAACCTTAAACCCCTAACAACAAACAACCCTAATCCCCTAACAACAAACAACACTAACACCCTATCAACAAACAACCCTAACCCCCTAAACAACCAACAACACTAACCCCCTAACTACCAACAGCACTAATCCAGTAAAAACAAAAAAAACTAACCCCCTAACAACAACCAACACTTATCCCCTAGAAACAAACATCAGTAACCCCGGACAAGAAAGAACCCAAATCCTCTAAGAACAAACAACTCTAACCCCCTAACAACAAAATCTCGGAACCCCTAACAACAAGCAACACTAACTCACTAACAACAAACAACCCTAAACCCCTAACAACAAACAACCCTTACCCCCTAACAACCAACAGCACTAACCCCCTAAGGAAAAACACTAACACCCTAACAACAAAACCCACTAAACCCCAACAAGAAACAACCCTAAACACCTAACAACAAACAACACTAACCCCCTAACAACAAACAACACTAATACCCTAACAACAAAGATCCCTAACCCCCTAAAAACAAACAACACTAAGCCCCAACAACAAACAACACTAACCCTCTAACAACAACCCTAATCCCCTAACTACAAACAACACTAACCCACTAACAACAAACAAAACTAACCCCCTAAAAAACAACACAAACCCCAAACAACAAACAACTCTCACACCCTAACAACAAACAACACTAACCCCCTAACAACAACAACACTAACCCCGAAAAACGGACAACACTAACACCCTAACAACAAACACTACTAAACCCCAACTAGGAACAACACTAACCCCCTAACAAGAAACAACCCTAACGCCCTAACAACAAACAACACTAACCCCTGAACAGCAAAAACCCTAAACCCTAAAAACCAGAAACACTAAGCCACTAACAACAAACAACCCTAACCCACTAAGAACAAACTACCCTAACACCCTAACAACAAACAACCTTAAACCCCTGACAGCAAACAACCCTAAACCCCTAACAACAAACACTCCTAACCCCCTAACAACCAACAACACTCACCCCCTAACCACAAACAACACTAACACCCTAACCACAAACACTAACCCCCTAACAACAAACAACACTAACCCCCTAACAAGAAACTAACCTAACCCTGTAACAACAAACAACCCTAACCTTCTAACAACAAACAACCTTAAACCCCTAACAACAAACAACCCTAAACCCCTAACAACAAACAACACTAACACCCTAACAACAAAAAACACTAAAGCCCAACAAGAAACAACACTAAACCCCTAACAACAAACACTAACCACCTAACAACAAACAACACTAAACCCCTAACAAGAAACTAACCTAACCCTGTAACAACAAACAACCCTAACCTCCTAACAACAAACAACCTTAACCCCCTAACAACAAACAACCCTAAACCCCTATCAACGAACAATCCTAACCCCCTAACAACCAACAACGCTCACCCCCTAAACACAAACAACACTAACACCCTAACCACAAACAACACTAACCCCATAAGAACAAACAACACTAACCCCCTAACAACAAACAACACTAACACCCTAACAACAAAAACTACTAAACCCCAACAAGAAACAACCCTAAACCCCTAACAACATACACTAACCCCCTAACAACAAACAACACTAAACCCCTAACAAGAAACTAACCTAACCCCGTAACAACAAACAACCCTAACCTCCTAACAACAAACACGAACCCCCTAACAACAAACAACACTAAACGCCTAACAAGAAACTAACCTAACCCTGTAACAACAAACAACCGTAACCTCCTAACAACAAACAATCCTAACCGCCTAACAAACAACAACACTAACCCCCAACAACAAACAACACTAACACCCTAACAACAAAAACCACTAAAGCCCAAGAAGAAACAACCCTAGACCCCTAAATACAAACAACACTAACCCCCTAACAACAAACAACACCAACACCCTAACAGCAAAATCTACTAAACCCCAACAAGAAACAACCCTAAACCCCTAACAACAAACCCTAACCCCCTAACAAAAAACAACACTAAACCCCTAACAAGAAACTAACCTAACCCCGTAACAACAAACAACCCTAACCTCCTAACAACAAACAACCTTAAACCCCTGACAGCAAACAACCCTACACCCCTAACAACAAACAACACTAACACCCTAACAACAAAAACCACTAAACCCCAACAAGAAACAACACTAAACCCCTAAGAACAAACACTAACCCCCTAACAACAAACAACCCTAAACCCCTATCAACGAACAATCCTAACCCCCTAACAACCAACAACGCTCAATCCCTAACCACAAACAACACTAACACCCTAACCACAAACAACACTAACCCGTAAGAACAAAGAACACTAACCCCCTAACAACAAACAACACTAACACCCTAACAACAAAAACCACTAAAGCCCAACAAGAAACAACCCTAAACCCCTAAATACAAACAACACTAACCCCCTAACCACAAACAACACTAACACCCTAACAACAAAAACCACTAAACCTCCAAAAGAAAGAACCCGTAACCCCTAAATATAAACAACACAAACCACCTAACAACATCCCTAACCCCCTAACAACAAACAACCCTAACCCCCAACAACAAACTACTCTAACCCACTAACAACAAACAACCCTAAGCCCCTAACAACAAAGAACCCTAACTCTCTAACAAGAAACAACACTAACCCCCAACAACAAAAAACACTAACCCCCTAACAACAAACACCACTAACCCCC
Organism: Loxodonta africana; assembly: GCF_030014295.1. NCBI lineage: Eukaryota > Metazoa > Chordata > Mammalia > Proboscidea > Elephantidae > Loxodonta > Loxodonta africana. The sequence goes on along the minus strand of NC_087356.1, from coordinate 86,804,552 downwards.
TAACAACAATCCTAACAACCTAACAACAAACAATACTAACCCCCTAATAATAAACTACTCTAAACCCCTAACAACAAACAACCCTAACCCCCTAACAACAAACAACCCTAAACCCCTAACAACAAACAACCCTAACCTTCTAACAACAAACAACCCTAACCCCCTAACAAACAACAACACTAACCGCCTAACCACAAACAACACTAACACCCTAACAACAAACAACACCAACACCCTAACAACAAAAACTACTAAATCCCAACAAGAAACAACCCTAAACCCCTAACAAAAAACACTAACCCCCTAACAACAAACAACACTAAACCCCTAACAAGAAACTAACCTAACCCCGTAACAACAAACAACCCTAACCTCCTAACAACAAACAACCTTAAACCCCTAACAACAACCCTAAACCCCTAACAACAAACAACACTAACACCCTAACAACGAAAAACACTAAACCCCAACAAGAAACAACACTAAACCGCTAACAACAAACACTAAAACCCTAAAAACAAACAACACTAAACCCCTAACAAGAAACTAACCTAACCCTGTAAGAACAAACAACCCTAACCTCCTAACAACAAACAACCCTAACCCCCTAACAAACAACAACACTAACCCCCTAACCACAAACAACACTAACACCCTAACAACAAAAACTACTAAACCCCAACAAGAAACAACCCTAAACCCCTAACAACAAACACTAACCCCCTAACAACAAACAACACTAAACCCCTAACAAGAAACTAACCTAACCCCGTAACAACAAACAACCCTAACCTCCTAACAACAAACAAAATTAAACCCCTAACAAAAACAACCCTAAACCCCTAACAAAAAGCAACACTAACACCCTAAAAACAAAAACCACTAAACCCCAGCAAGAAACAACACTAAACCCCTAACAACAAACACTAACCCCCGAACAACAAACAACACTAAACCCCTAACAAGAAACTAACCTAACCCTGTAACAACAAACAACCCTAAACTCCTAACATCAAACAACCTTAACCCCCTAACAACAAACAACAATAACACCCTAATAACAAAAACCACTAAACCCCAAGAAGAAACAACCCTAAACCCCTAACAACAAACACTAACCCCCTAACAACAAACAACACTAAACCCCTAACAAGAAACTAACCTAACCCCGTAACAACAAACAACCCTAACCTCCTAACAACAAACAACCTTAAACCCCTAACAGCAAACAACCCTAAATCCCTAACAAGAAACAATTCTAACCCCCTAACAACCAACAACGCTCACTCCCTAACCACAAACAGCACTAACACCCTAACCACAAACAACACTAACCCCCTAACAACAAACAACACTAAACCCCTAACAAGAAACTAACCTAACCCTGTAACAACAAAGAATCCTAACCTCCTAACAACAAACAACCCTAAACCCCTAACAACAATCAACACTAACACCCTAACAACAAAAACCACTAAACCCCAACAAGAAACAACACTAAACCCCTAACAACAAACACTAACCTCCTAACAACAAACAACACTAAACCCCTAACAAGAAACTAACCTAACCCTGTAACTACAAACAACCCTAACCTCCTAACAAGAAACAACCTTAAACCCCTAACAACAAACAACCTTAAACCCCTAACAACAAACAATCCGAACCCCCTAACAACCAAGTACGCTCTCTACCTAACCACAAACAACGCTAACACCCTAACCACAAACAACACTAACCCCGTAAGAACAAAGAACACTAACACCCTAACCACAAACAACACTAACACCCTAACAACAAAAACTACTAAACCCCAACAAGAAACAACCCTAAACCCCTAACAACAAACACTAACCCCCTAACAACAAACAACACTAAACCCCTAACAAGAAACTAACCTACCCCGTAACAACAAACAACCCTAACCGCCTAACAACAAAGAACCTTAAACCCCTAACAACAAACAACCCTAAACCCCTAACAACAAACAACACTAACACCCTAACAACAAAAACCACTAAAACCCAAAAAGAAACAACACTAAACCCTAACAACAAACACTAACCCCCTAACAACAAACAACACTAAACCCCTAACAAGAAACTAACCTAACCCTGTAACAACAAACAACCCTAACCTTCTAACAACAAACAACCTTAAACCCCTAACAACAAACAACCCTAAACCCCTAACAACAAACAACACTAACACCCTAACAACAAAAAACACTAAAGCCCAACAAGAAACAACACTAAACCCCTAACAACAAACACTAACCCCCTAACAACAAACAACACTAAACCCCTAACAAGAAACTAACCTAACACTGTAACAACAAACAACCCTAACCTCCTAACAACAAACAACCTTAACCCCCTAACAACAAACAACCCTAAACCCCTATCAACGAACAATCCTAACCCCCTAACAACCAACAACGCTCACCCCCTAACCACAAACAACACTAACACCCTAACCACAAACAACACTAACCCCATAAGAACAAACAACACTAACCCCCTAAGAACAAACAACACTAACACCCTAACAACAAAAACCACTAAACCCCAACAAGAAACAACCCTAAACCCCTAACAACAAACACTAACCCCCTAACAACAAACAACACTAAACCCCTAACAAGAAACTAACCTAACCCCGTAACAACAAACAACCCTAACCTCCTAACAACAAACAACCTTAAACCCCTAACAGCAAACAACCCTAAATCCCTAACAAGAAACAATTCTAACCCCCTAACAACCAACAAAGCTCACTCCCTAACCACAAACAGCACTAACACCCTAACCACAAACAACACTAACCCCCTAACAACAAACAACACTAAACCCCTAACAAGAAACTAACCTAACCCTGTAACAACAAAGAATCCTAACCTCCTAACAACAAACAACCCTAAACCCCTAACAACAATCAACACTAACACCCTAACAACAAAAACCACTAAACCCCAACAAGAAACAACACTAAACCCCTAACAACAAACACTAACCTCCTAACAACAAACAACACTAAACCCCTAACAAGAAACTAACCTAACCCTGTAACTACAAACAACCCTAACCTCCTAACAAGAAACAACCTTAAACCCCTAACAACAAACAACCTTAAACCCCTAACAACAAACAATCCGAACCCCCTAACAACCAAGTACGCTCTCTACCTAACCACAAACAACGCTAACACCCTAACCACAAACAACACTAACCCCGTAAGAACAAAGAACACTAACACCCTAACCACAAACAACACCAACACCCTAACAGCAAAATCTACGAAACCCCAACAAGAAACAACCCTAAACCCCTAACAACAAACACTAACCCCCTAACAACAAACAACACTAAACCCCTAACAAGAAACTAACCTAACCCCGTAACAAGAAACAATCCTAACCGCCTAACAAACAACAACACTAACCCCCTAACAACAAACAACACTAACACCCTAACAACAAAAACCACTAAAGCCTAACAAGAAACAACCCTAGACCCCTAAATACAAACAACACTAACCCCCTAACAACAAACAACACCAACACCCTAACGCAAAATCTACTAAACCCCAACAAGAAACAACCCTAAACCCCTAACAACAAACACTAACCCCCTAACAACAAACAACACTAAACCCCTAACAAGAAACTAACCTAACCCCGTAACAACAAACAACCCTAACCTCCTAACAACAAACAACCTTAAACCCCTGACAGCAAACAACCCTAAACCCCTAACAACAAACAACACTAACACCCTAACAACAAAAACCACTAAACCCCAACAAGAAACAACACTAAACCCCTAACAACAAACACTAACCCCCTAACAACAAACAACACTAAACCCCTAACAAGAAACTAACCTAACCCTGTAACAACAAACAACCCTAACCTCCTAACAACAACCTTAAACCCCTAACAACAAACAACCCTAAACCCCTAACAACAAACAATCCTAACCCCCTAACAACCAACAACGCTCAATCCCTAACCACAAACAACACTAACACCCTAACCACAAACAACACTAACCCCGTAAGAACAAAGAACACTAACCCCCTAACAACAAACAACACTAACACCCTAACAACAAAAACCACTAAAGCCCAACAAGAAACAACCCTAAACCCCTAAATACAAACAACACTAACCCCCTAACCACAAACAACACTAACACCCTAACAACAAAAACCACTAAACCTCCAAAAGAAAGAACCCGTAACCCCTAAATATAAACAACACAAACCACCTAACAACATCCCTAACCCCCTAACAACAAACAACCCTAACCCCCAACAACAAACTACTCTAACCCACTAACAACAAACAACCCTAAGCCCCTAACAACAAAGAACCCTAACTCTCTAACAAGAAACAACACTAACCCCCTAACAACAAAAAACACTAACTCCCTAACAACAAACACCACTAACCCCCTAACAACAATCCTAATAACCTAACAACAAACAACACTAACCCCCTAAAAATAAACTACTCTAAACCCCTAACAACAAACAACCCTAACCCCCTAACAACAAACAACCCTAAACCCCTAAAAACAAACAACCCTAACCTTCTAACAACAAACAACCCTAACCCCCTAACAAACAACAACACTAACCGCCTAACCACAAACAACACTAACACCCTAACAACAAACAACACCAACACCCTAACAACAAAAACTACTAAATCCCAACAAGAAACAACCCTAAACCCCTAACAACAAACACTAACCCCCTAACAGCAAACAACAATAAACCCCTAACAAGAAACTAACCTAACCCCGTAACAACAAACAACCCTAACCTCCTAACAACAAACAACCTTAAACCCCTAACAACAACCCTAAACCCCTAACAACAAACAACACTAACACCCTAACAACGAAAAACACTAAACCCCAACAAGAAACAACACTAAACCGCTAACAACAAACACTAAAACCCTAAAATCAAACAACACTAAACCCCTAACAAGAAACTAACCTAACCCTGTAAGAACAAAGAACCCTAACCTCCTAACAACAAACAACCCTAACCCCCTAACAAACAACAACACTAACCCCCTAACCACAAACAACACTAACACCCTAACAACAAAAACTACTAAACCCCAACAAGAAACAACCCTAAACCCCTAACAACAAACACTAACCCCCTAACAACAAACAACACTAAACCCCTAACAAGAAACTAACCTAACCCCGTAACAACAAACAACCCTAACCTCCTAACAACAAACAACCTTAAACCCCTAACAACAAACAACCCTAAACCCCTAACAAAAAACAACACTAACACCCTAAAAACAAAAACCACTAAACCCCAGCAAGAAACAACACTAAACCCCTAACAAAAACACTAACCCCCTAACAACAAACAACACTAAACCCCTAACAAGAAACTAACCTAACCCTGTAACAACAAACAACCCTAAACTCCTAACATCAAACAACCTTAACCCCCTAACAACAAACAACTATAACACCCTAATAACAAAAACCACTAAACCCCAAGAAAAAACAACCCTAAACCCCTAACAACAAACACTAACCCCCTAACAACAAACAACACTAAACCCCTAACAAGAAACTAACCTAACCCCGTAACAACAAACAACCCTAACCTCCTAACAACAAACAACCTTAAACCCCTAACAGCAAACAACCCTAAATCCCTAACAAGAAACAATCCTAACCCCCTAACAACCAACAACGCTCACCCCCTAACCACAAACAGCACTAACACCCTAACCACAAACAACACTAACCCCATAAAAACAAACAACACTAACCCCCTAACAACAAACAACACTAAACCCCTAACAAGAAACTTACCTAACCCCGTAACAACAAACAACCCTAACCTCCTAACAACAAACAACCTTAAACCCCTAACAGCAAACAACCCTAAACCCCTAACAAAAAAACAACACTAACACCCTAACAAAAAAAACCACTAAACCCCAACAAGAAACAGCTCTGAACCCCTAACAACAAACACTAACCCCCTAACAACAAACAACACTAAACGCCTAACAAGAAACTAACCTAACCCTGTAACAACAAACAACCCTAACCTCCTAACAACAAACAACCCTAACCCCCTAACAACAAACAACAATAACCCCCTAACAAACAACAACACTAACCGCCTAACCACAAACAACACTAACACCCTAACAACAAAAACTACTAAACCCCAACAAGAAACAACCCTAAACCCCTAACAACAAACACTAACCCCCTAACAACAAACAACACTAAACCCCTAACAAGAAACTAACCTAACCCCGTAACAACAAACAACCCTAACCTCCTAACAACAAACAACCTTAAACCCCTAACAACAAACAACCCTAAACCCCTAACAACAAACAACACTAACACCCTAACAACAAAAACCACTAAACCCCAGCAAGAAACAACACTAAACCCCTAACAACAAACACTAACCCCCTAACAACAAACAACACTAAACCCCTAACAAGAAACTAACCTAACCCTGTAACAACAAACAACCCTAAACTCTTAACAACAAACAATCTTAAACCCTAACAACAAACAACCCTAAACCCCTAACAACAAACAATCCTAACCCCCGAACAACCAACAACGCTCACCCCCTAACTACAAACAGCACTAACACCCTAACCACAAACAACACTAACCCCGTAAGAACAAACAACACTAACCCCCTAACCACAAACAACACTAACACCCTAACAACAAAAACTACTAAACCCCAACAAGAAACAACCCTAAACCCCTAACAACAAACACTAACCCCCTAACAACAAACAACACTAAACCCCTAACAAGAAACTAACCTAACCCCGTAACAACAAACAACCCTAACCTCCTAACAACAACCTTAAACCCCTAACAACAAACAACCCTAAACCCCTAACAACAAACAATCCTAACCCCCTAACAACCAACAACGCTCACCCCCTAACCACAAACAACACTAACACCCTAACCACAAACAACACTAACCCCGTAAGAACAAACAACACTAACCCCCTAACAACAAACAACACTAACACCCTAACAACAAAAACCACTAAAGCCCAACAAGAAACAACCCTAAACCCCTAAATACAAACAACACTAACCCCCTAACCACAAACAACACTAACACCCTAACAACAAAAACCACTAAACCTCCAAAAGAAAGAACCCGTAACCCCTAAATATAAACAACACAAACCACCTAACAACATCCCTAACCCCTTAACAACAAACAACCCTAACCCCCAACAACAAACTACTCTAACCCACTAACAACAAACAACCCTAAGCCCCTAACAACAAAGAACCCTAACTCTCTAAGAAGAAAAAACACTAACCCCCTAACAACAAAAAACACTAACCCCCTAACAACAAACACCACTAACCCCCTAACAACAATCCTAACAACCTAACAACAAACAACACTAACCCCCTAAAAATAAACTACTCTAAACCCCTAACAACAAACAACCCTAACCCCCTAACAACAAACAACCCTAAACCCCTAACAACAAACAACCCTAAACCCCTAACAACAAACAACCCTAACCTTCTAACAACAAACAACCCTAACCCCCTAACAAACAACAACACTAACCGCCTAACCACAAACAACACTAACACCCTAACAACAAAAACTACTAAACCCCAACAAGAAACAACCCTAAACCCCTAACATCAAACACTAAGCCCCTAACAACAAACAACACTAAACCCCGAACAAGAAACTAACCTAACCCCGTAACAACAAACAACCCCAACCTCCTAACAACAAACAACCTTAAACCCCTAACAACAAACAACCCTAATCCCCTAACAACAAACAACACTAACACCCTATCAACAAACAACCCTAACCCCCTAAACAACCAACAACACTAACCCCCTAACTACCAACAGCACTAATCCAGTAAAAACAAAAAAAACTAACCCCCTAACAACAACCAACACTTATCCCCTAGAAACAAACATCAGTAACCCCGGACAAGAAAGAACCCAAATCCTCTAAGAACAAACAACTCTAACCCCCTAACAACAAAATCTCGGAACCCCTAACAACAAGCAACACTAACTCACTAACAACAAACAACCCTAAACCCCTAACAACAAACAACCCTTACCCCCTAACAACCAACAGCACTAACCCCCTAAGGAAAAACACTAACACCCTAACAACAAAACCCACTAAACCCCAACAAGAAACAACCCTAAACACCTAACAACAAACAACACTAACCCCCTAACAACAAACAACACTAACACCCTAACAACAAAGATCCCTAACCCCTAAAAACAAACAACACTAAGCCCCAACAACAAACAACACTAACCCTCTAACAACAACCCTAATCCCCTAACTACAAACAACACTAACCCACTAACAACAAACAAAACTAACCCCCTAAAAAACAACACAAACCCCAAACAACAAACAACTCTCACACCCTAACAACAAACAACACTAACCCCCTAACAACAACAACACTAACCCCGAAAAACGGACAACACTAACACCCTAACAACAAACACTACTAAACCCCAACTAGGAACAACACTAACCCCCTAACAACAAACAACACTAACCCCCTAACAACAAACAACCCTAAACCCCTAACATCAAAGAACACTAACACCCTAACAAGAAACAACCCTAACGCCCTAACAACAAACAACACTAACCCCTGAACAGCAAAAACCCTAAACCCTAAAAACCAGAAACACTAACCCACTAACAACAAACAACCCTAACCCACTAAGAACAAACTACACTAACACCCTAACAACAAACAACCTTAAACCCCTGACAGCAAACAACCCTAAACCCCTAACAACAAACACTCCTAACCCCCTAACAACCAACAACACTCACCCCCTAACCACAAACAACACTAACACCCTAACCGCAAACAACACTAACCGCGTAAGAACAAACAACACTAACCCCCTAACAACAAACAACACTAACACCCTAACAACAAAAACTACTAAACCCCAACAAGAAACAACCCTAAACCCCTAACAACAAACACTAACCCCCTAACAACAAAAAACACTAAACCCCTAACAAGAAACTAACCTAACCCCGTAACAACAAACAACCCTAACCTCCTAACAACAAACACTAACCCCCTAACAACAAACAACACTAAACGCCTAACAAGAAACTAACCTAACCCTGTAACAACAAACAACCCTAACCTCCTAACAACAAACAATCCTAACCGCCTAACAAACAACAACACTAACCCCCTAACAACAAACAACACTAACACCCTAACAACAAAAACCACTAAAGCCCAACAAGAAACAACCCTAGACCCCTAAATACAAACAACACTAACCCCCTAACAACAAACAACACCAACACCCTAACAGCAAAATCTACTAAACCCCAACAAGAAACAACCCTAAACCCCTAACAACAAACACTAACCCCCTAACAACAAACAACACTAAACCCCTAACAAGAAACTAACCTAACCCCGTAACAACAAACAACCCTAACCTCCTAACAACAAACAACCTTAAACCCCTGACAGCAAACAACCCTAAACCCCTAACAACAAACAACACTAACACCCTAACAACAAAAACCACTAAACCCCAACAAGAAACAACACTAAACCCCTAACAACAAACACTAACCCCCTAACAACAAACAACACTAAACCCCTAACAAGAAACTAACCTAACCCTGTAACAACAAACAACCCTAACCTCCTAACAACAACCTTAAACCCCTAACAACAAACAACCCTAAACCCCTATCAACAAACAATCCTAACCCCCTAACAACCAACAACGCTCAATCCCTAACCACAAACAACACTAACACCCTAACCACAAACAACACTAACCCGTAAGAACAAAGAACACTAACCCCCTAACAACAAACAACACTAACACCCTAACAACAAAAACCACTAAAGCCCAACAAGAAACAACCCTAAACCCCTAAATACAAACAACACTAACCCCCTAACCACAAACAACACTAACACCCTAACAACAAAAACCACTAAACCTCCAAAAGAAAGAACCCGTAACCCCTAAATATAAACAACACAAACCACCTAACAACATCCCTAACCCCCTAACAACAAACAACCCTAACCCCCAACAACAAACTACTCTAACCCACTAACAACAAACAACCCTAAGCCCCTAACAACAAAGAACCCTAACTCTCTAACAAGAAACAACACTAACCCCCTAACAACAAAAAACACTAACCCCCTAACAACAAACACCACTAACCCCCTAACAACAACCCTAACAACCTAACAACAAACAATACTAACCCCCTAATAATAAACTACTCTAAACCCCTAACAACAAACAACCCTAACCCCCTAACAACAAACAACCCTAAACCCCTAACAACAAACAACCCTAACCTTCTAACAACAAACAACCCTAACCCCCTAACAAACAACAACACTAACCGCCTAACCACAAACAACACTAACACCCTAACAACAAACAACACCAACACCCTAACAACAAAAACTACTAACTCCCAACAAGAAACAACCCTAAACCCCTAACAACAAACACTAACCCCCTAACAACAAACAACACTAAACCCCTAACAAGAAACTAACCTAACCCCGTAACAACAAACAACCCTAACCTCCTAACAACAAACAACCTTAAACCCCTAAAAACAACCCTAAACCCCTAACAACAAACAACACTAACACCCTAACAACGAAAAACACTAAACCCCAACAAGAAACAACACTAAACCGCTAACAACAAACACTAAAACCCTAAAAACAAACAACACTAAACCCCTAACAAGAAACTAACCTAACCCTGTAAGAACAAACAACCCTAACCTCCTAACAACAAACAACCCTAACCCCCTAACAAACAACAACACTAACCCCCTAACCACAAACAACACTAACACCCTAACAACAAAAACTACTAAACCCCAACAAGAAACAACCCTAAACCCCTAACAACAAACACTAACCCCCTAACAACAAACAACACTAAACCCCTAACAAGAAACTAACCTAACCCCGTAACAACAAACAACCCTAACCTCCTAACAACAAACAACCTTAAACCCCTAACAACAAACAACAATAAACCCCTAACAAAAAACAACACTAACACCCTAAAAACAAAAACCACTAAACCCCAGCAAGAAACAACACTAAACCCCTAACAACAAACACTAACCCCCTAACAACAAACAACACTAAACCCCTAACAAGAAACTAACCTAACCCCGTAACAACAAACAACCCTAACCTCCTAACAAAAAACAACCTTAAACCCCTAACAGCAAACAACCCTAAATCCCTAACAAGAAACAATTCTAACCCCCTAACAACCAACAACGCTCACTCCCTAACCACAAACAGCACTAACACCCTAACCACAAACAACACTAACCCCCTAACAACAAACAACACTAAACCCCTAACAAGAAACTAACCTAACCCTGTAACAACAAAGAACCCTAACCTCCTAACAACAAACAACCCTAAACCCCTAACAACAATCAACACTAACACCCTAACAACAAAAACCACTAAACCCCAACAAGAAACAACACTAAACCCCTAACAACAAACACTAACCTCCTAACAACAAACAACACTAAACCCCTAACAAGAAACTAACCTAACCCCGTAACAACAAACAACCCTAACCGCCTAACAACAAAGAACCTTAAACCCCTAACAACAAACAACCCTAAACCCCTAACAAACAACACTAACACCCTAACAACAAAAACCACTAAACCCCAACAAGAAACAACACTAAACCCTAACAACAAACACTAACCCCCTAACAACAAACAACACTAAACCCCTAACAAGAAACTAACCTAACCCTGTAACAACAAACAACCCTAACCTTCTAACAACAAACAACCTTAAACACCTAACAACAAACAACCCTAAACCCCTATCAACAAACAATCCTAATCCCCTAACAACCAACAACGCTCACCCCCTAACCACAAACAGCACTAACACCCTAACCACAAACAACACTAACCCCATAAAAACAAACAACACTAACCCCCTAACAACAAACAACACTAAACCCCTAACAAGAAACTAACCTAACCCCGTAACAACAAACAACCCTAACCTCCTAACAACAAACAACCTTAAACCCCTAACAGCAAACAACCCTAAACCCCTAACAAAAAAACAACACTAACACCCTAACAAAAAAAACCACTAAACCCCAACAAGAAACAGCACTGAACCCCTAACAACAAACACTAACCCCCTAACAACAAACAACACTAAACGCCTAACAAGAAACTAACCTAACCCTGTAACAACAAACAACCCTAACCTCCTAACAACAAACAACCCTAACCCCCTAACAACAAACAACAATAACCCCCTAACAAACAACAACACTAACCGCCTAACCACAAACAACACTAACACCCTAACAACAAAAACTACTAAAACCCAACAAGAAACAACCCTAAACCCCTAACAACAAACACTAACCCCCTAACAACAAACAACACTAAACCCCTAACAAGAAACTAACCTAACCCCGTAACAACAAACAACCCTAACCTCCTAACAACAAACAACCTTAAACCCCTAACAACGAACAACCCTAAACCCCTAACAACAAACAACACTAACACCCTAACAACAAAAACCACTAAACCCCAGCAAGAAACAACACTAAACCCCTAACAACAAACACTAACCCCCTAACAACAAACAACACTAAACCCCTAACAAGAAACTAACCTAACCCTGTAACAACAAACAACCCTAAACTCTTAACAACAAAAAATCTTAAACCCTAACAACAAACAACCCTAAACCCCTAACAACAAACAATCCTAACCCCCTAACAACCAACAACGCTCACCCCCTAACTACAAACAGCACTAACACCCTAACCACAAACAACACTAACCCCGTAAGAACAAACAACACTAACCCCCTAACCACAAACAACACTAACACCCTAACAACAAAAACTACTAAACCCCAACAAGAAACAACCCTAAACCCCTAACAACAAACACTAACCCCCTAACAACAAACAACACTAAACCCCTAACAAGAAACTAACCTAACCCCGTAACAACAAACAACCCTAACCTCCTAACAACAACCTTAAACCCCTAACAACAAACAACCCTAAACCCCTAACAACAAACAATCCTAACCCCCTAACAACCAACAACGCTCACCCCCTAACCACAAACAACACTAACACCCTAACCACAAACAACACTAACCCCGTAAGAACAAACAACACTAACCCCCTAACAACAAACAACACTAACACCCTAACAACAAAAACCACTAAAGCCCAACAAGAAACAACCCTAAACCCCTAAATACAAACAACACTAACCCCCTAACCACAAACAACACTAACACCCTAACAACAAAAACCACTAAACCTCCAAAAGAAAGAATCCGTAACCCCTAAATATAAACAACACAAACCACCTAACAACATCCCTAACCCCCTAACAACAAACAACCCTAACCCCCAACAACAAACTACTCTAACCCACTAACAACAAACAACCCTAAGCCCCTAACAACAAAGAACCCTAACTCTCTAAGAAGAAAAAACACTAACCCCCTAACAACAAAAAACACTAACCCCCTAACAACAAACACCACTAACCCCCTAACAACAATCCTAACAACCTAACAACAAACAACACTAACCCCCTAAAAATAAACTACTCTAAACCCCTAACAACAAACAACCCTAACCCCCTAACAACAAACAACCCTAAACCCCTAACAACGAACAACCCTAAACCCCTAACAACAAACAACCCTAACCTTCTAACAACAAACAACCCTAACCCCCTAACAAACAACAACACTAACCGCCTAACCACAAACAACACTAACACCCTAACAACAAAAACTACTAAACCCCAACAAGAAACAACCCTAAACCCCTAACATCAAACACTAAGCCCCTAACAACAAACAACACTAAACCCCGAACAAGAAACTAACCTAACCCCGTAACAACAAACAACCCCAACCTCCTAACAACAAACAACCTTAAACCCCTAACAACAAACAACCCTAATCCCCTAACAACAAACAACACTAACACCCTATCAACAAACAACCCTAACCCCCTAAACAACCAACAACACTAACCCCCTAACTACCAACAGCACTAATCCAGTAAAAACAAAAAAAACTAACCCCCTAACAACAACCAACACTTATCCCCTAGAAACAAACATCAGTAACCCCGGACAAGAAAGAACCCAAATCCTCTAAGAACAAACAACTCTAACCCCCTAACAACAAAATCTCGGAACCCCTAACAACAAGCAACACTAACTCACTAACAACAAACAACCCTAAACCCCTAACAACAAACAACCCTTACCCCCTAACAACCAACAGCACTAACCCCCTAAGGAAAAACACTAACACCCTAACAACAAAACCCACTAAACCCCAACAAGAAACAACCCTAAACACCTAACAACAAACAACACTAACCCCCTAACAACAAACAACACTAACACCCTAACAACAAAGACCCCTAACCCCTAAAAACAAACAACACTAAGCCCCAACAACAAACAACACTAACCCTCTAACAACAACCCTAATCCCTTAACTACAAACAACACTAACCCACTAACAACAAACAAAACTAACCCCCTAAAAAACAACACAAACCCCAAACAACAAACAACTCTCACACCCTAACAACAAACAACACTAACCCCCTAACAACAACAACACTAACCCCGAAAAACGGACAACACTAACACCCTAACAACAAACACTACTAAACCCCAACTAGGAACAACACTAACCCCCTAACAACAAACAACACTAACCCCCTAACAACAAACAACCCTAAACCCCTAACATCAAAGAACACTAACACCCTAACAAGAAACAACCCTAACGCCCTAACAACAAACAACACTAACCCCTGCACAGCAAAAACCCTAAACCCTAAAAACCAGAAACACTAACCCACTAACAACAAACAACCCTAACCCACTAAGAACAAACTACACTAACACCCTAACAACAAACAACCTTAAACCCCTGACAGCATACAACCCTAAACCCCTAACAACAAACACTCCTAACCCCCTAACAACCAACAACACTCACCCCCTAACCACAAACAACACTAACACCCTAACCGCAAACAACACTAACTGCGTAAGAACAAACAACACTAAACCCCTAACAACAAACAACACTAACACCCTAACAACAAAAACTACTAAACCCCAACAAGAAACAACCCTAAACCCCTAACAACAAACACTAACCCCCTAACAACAAACAACACTAAACCCCTAACAAGAAACTAACCTAACCCCGTAACAACAAACAACCCTAACCTCCTAACAACAAACACTAACCCCCTAACAACAAACAACACTAAACGCCTAACAAGAAACTAACCTAACCCTGTAACAACAAACAACCCTAACCTCCTAACAACAAACAATCCTAACCGCCTAACAAACAACAACACTAACCCCCTAACAACAAACAACACTAACACCCTAACAACAAAAACCACTAAAGCCCAACAAGAAAAAACCCTAGACCCCTAAATACAAACAACACTAACCCCCTAACAACAAACAACACCAACACCCTAACAGCAAAATCTACTAAACCCCAACAAGAAACAACCCTAAACCCCTAACAACAAACACTAACCCCCTAACAACAAACAACACTAAACCCCTAACAAGAAACTAACCTAACCCCGTAACAACAAACAACCCTAACCTCCTAACAACAAACAACCTTAAACCCCTGACAGCAAACAACCCTAAACCCCTAACAACAAACAACACTAACACCCTAACAACAAAAACCACTAAACCCCAACAAGAAACAACACTAAACCCCTAACAACAAACACGAACCCCATAACAACAAACAACACTAAACCCCTAACAAGAAACTAACCTAACCCTGTAACAACAAACAACCCTAACCTCCTAACAACAACCTTAAACCCCTAACAACAAACAACCCTAAACCCCTATCAACAAACAATCCTAACCCCCTAACAACCAACAACGCTCAATCCCTAACCACAAACAACACTAACACCCTAACCACAAACAACACTAACCCGTAAGAACAAAGAACACTAACCCCCTAACAACAAACAACACTAACACCCTAACAACAAAAACCACTAAAGCCCAACAAGAAACAACCCTAAACCCCTAAATACAAACAACACTAACCCCCTAACCACAAACAACACTAACACCCTAACAACAAAAACCACTAAACCTCCAAAAGAAAGAACCCGTAACCCCTAAATATAAACAACACAAACCACCTAACAACATCCCTAACCCCCTAACAACAAACAACCCTAACCCCCAACAACAAACTACTCTAACCCACTAACAACAAACAACCCTAAGCCCCTAACAACAAAGAACCCTAACTCTCTAACAAGAAACAACACTAACCCCCTAACAACAAAAAACACTAACCCCCTAACAACAAACACCACTAACGCCCTAACAACAACCCTAACAACCTAACAACAAACAATACTAACCCCCTAATAATAAACTACTCTAAACCCCTAACAACAAACAACACTAACCCACTAACAACAAACAACCCTAAACCCCTAACAACAAACAACCCTAACCTTCTAACAACAAACAACCCTAACCCCCTAACAAACAACAACACTAACCGCCTAACCACAAACAACACTAACACCCTAACAACAAACAACACCAACACCCTAACAACAAAAACTACTAACTCCCAACAAGAAACAACCCTAAACCCCTAACAACAAACACTAACCCCCTAACAACAAACAACACTAAACCCCTAACAAGAAACTAACCTAACCCCGTAACAACAAACAACCCTAACCTCCTAACAACAAACAACCTTAAACCCCTAAAAACAACCCTAAACCCCTAACAACAAACAACACTAACACCCTAACAACGAAAAACACTAAACCCCAACAAGAAACAACACTAAACCGCTAACAACAAACACTAAAACCCTAAAAACAAACAACACTAAACCCCTAACAAGAAACTAACCTAACCCTGTAAGAACAAACAACCCTAACCTCCTAACAACAAACAACCCTAACCCCCTAACAAACAACAACACTAACCCCCTAACCACAAACAACACTAACACCCTAACAACAAAAACTACTAAACCCCAACAAGAAACAACCCTAAACCCCTAACAACAAACACTAACCCCCTAACAACAAACAACACTAAACCCCTAACAAGAAACTAACCTAACCCCGTAACAACAAACAACCCTAACCTCCTAACAACAAACAACCTTAAACCCCTAACAACAAACAACCCTAAACCCCTAACAAAAAACAACACTAACACCCTAAAAACAAAAACCACTAAACCCCAGCAAGAAACAACACTAAACCCCTAACAACAAACACTAACCCCCGAACAACAAACAACACTAAACCCCTAACAAGAAACTAACCTAACCCTGTAACAACAAACAACCCTAAACTCCTAACATCAAACAACCTTAAACCCCTAACAACAAACAACAATAACACCCTAATAACAAAAACCACTAAAAGCCAAGAAGAAACAACCCTAAACCCCTAACAACAAACACTAACCCCCTAACAACAAACAACACTAAACCCCTAACAAGAAACTAACCTAACCCCGTAACAACAAAGAACCCTAACCTCCTAACAACAAACAACCTTAAACCCCTAACAGCAAACAACCCTAAATCCCTAACAAGAAACAATTCTAACCCCCTAACAACCAACAACGCTCACTCCCTAACCACAAACAGCACTAACACCCTAACCACAAACAACACTAACCCCCTAACAACAAACAACACTAAACCCCTAACAAGAAACTAACCTAACCCTATAACAACAAAGAACCCTAACCTCCTAACAACAAACAACCCTAAACCCCTAACAACAATCAACACTAACACCCTAACAACAAAAACCACTAAACCCCAGCAAGAAACAACACTAAACCCCTAACAACAAACACTAACCTCCTAACAACAAACAACACTAAACCCCTAACAAGAAACTAACCTAACCCTGTAACTACAAACAACCCTAACCTCCTAACAAGAAACAACCTTAAACCCCTAACAACAAACAACCTTAAACCCCTAACAACTAACAATCCTAACCCCCTAACAACCAACTACGCTCTCTACCTAACCACAAACAACGCTAACACCCTAACCACAAACAACACTAACCCCGTAAGAACAAAGAACAGTAACACCCTAACCACAAACAACACTAACACCCTAACAACAAAAACTACTAAACCCCAACAAGAAACAACCCTAAACCCCTAACAAAAAACACTAACCCCCTAACAACAAACAACACTAAACCCCTAACAAGAAACTAACCTAACCCCGTAACAACAAACAACCCGAACCTCCTAACAACAAACAACCTTAAACCCCTAACAACAAACAACCCTAACCCCCTAACAACAAACAATCCTAACCCCCTAACAACCAACAACGCTCACCCCCTAACCACAAACAACACTAACACCCTAACAACAAAAACTACTAAACCCCAACAAGAAACAACCCTAAACCCCTAACAACAAACACTAAGCCCCTAAAAACAAACAACACTAAACCCCTAACAAGAAACTAACCTAACCCCGTAACAACAAACAACCCTAACCGCCTAACAACAAAGAACCTTAAACCCCTAACAACAAACAACCCTAAACCCCTAACAAACAACACTAACACCCTAACAACAAAAACCACTAAACCCCAACAAGAAACAACACTAAACCCTAACAACAAACACTAACCCCCTAACAACAAACAACACTAAACCCCTAACAAGAAACTAGCCTAACCCTGTAACAACAAACAACCCTAACCTTCTAACAACAAACAACCTTAAACACCTAACAACAAACAACCCTAAACCCCTATCAACAAACAATCCTAATCCCCTAACAACCAACAACGCTCACCCCCTAACCACAAACAACACTAACACCCTAACAACAAATCTACTAAACCCCAACAAGAAACAACCCTAAACCCCTAACAACAAACACTAACCCCTAACAACAAACAACACTAAACCCCTAACAAGAAACTAACCTAACCCTGTAACAACAAACAACGCTAAACTCGTAACAACAAACAACCTTAAACCCCTAACAACAAACAACAGTAACACCCTAATAACAAAAACCACTAAATCCCAAGAAGAAACAACCCTAAACCCCTAACAACAAACACTAACCCCATAACAACAAACAACACTAAACCCCTAACAAGAAACTAACCTAACCCCGTAACAACAAACAACCATAACCTCCTAACAACAAACAACCTTAAACCCCTAACAACAAAGAACCCTAAACCCCTAACAACAAACAACACTAACACCCTAACAACAAAAACCACTAAACCCCAACAAGAAACAACACTAAACCCCTAACAACAAACACTAACCCCCTAACAACAAACAACACTAAACCCCTAACAAGAAACTAACCTAACCCTGTAACAACAAACAAGCCTAACCTCCTAACAACAAACAACCTTAACCCCCTAACAGCAAACAACCCTAAATCCCTAACAGGAAACAATCCTAACCCCCTAACAACCAACAACGCTCACTCCCTAACCACAAACAGCACTAACACCCTAACCACAAACAACCCTAAACCCCTAACAAGAAACTAACCTAACCCTGTAACAACAAAGAACCCTAACCTCCTAACAACAAACAACCCTAAACCCCTAACAACAAACAACACTAACACCCTAACAACAAAAACCACTAAACCCCAACAAGAAACAACACTAAACCCCTAACAACAAACACAAACCCCCTAACAACAAACAACCCTAATCCCCTAACAACAAACAACACTAACACCCTATCAACAAACAACCCTAACCCCCTAAACAACCAACAACACTAACCCCCTAACCACCAACAGCACTAATCCAGTAAAAACAAAAAAAACTAACCCCCTAACAACAACCAACACTTATCCCCTAGAAACAAACATCAGTAACCCCGGACAAGAAAGAACCCAAATCCTCTAAGAACAAACAACTCTAACCCCCTAACAACAAAATCTCGGAACCCCTAACAACAAGCAACACTAACTCACTAACAACAAACAACCCTAAACCCCTAACAACAAACAACCCTTACCCCCTAACAACCAACAGCACTAACCCCCTAAGGAAAAACACTAACACCCTAACAACAAAACCCACTAAACCCCAACAAGAAACAACCCTAAACACCTAACAACAAACAACACTAACCCCCTAACAACAAACAACACTAACACCCTAACAACAAAGATCCCTAACCCCCTAAAAACAAACAACACTAAGCCCCAACAACAAACAACACTAACCCTCTAACAACAACCCTAATCCCCTAACTACAAACAACACTAACCCACTAACAACAAATAAAACTAACCCCCTAAAAAACAACACAAACCCCAAACAACAAACAACTCTCACACCCTAACAACAAACAACACTAACCCCCTAACAACAACAACACTAACCCCGAAAAACGGACAACACTAACACCCTAACAACAAACACTACTAAACCCCAACTAGGAACAACCCTAACCCCCTAACAACAAACAACACTAACCCCCTAACAACAAACAACCCTAAACCCCTAACATCAAAGAACACTAACACCCTAACAAGAAACAACCCTAACGCCCTAACAACAAACAACACTAACCCCTGAACAGCAAAAATCCTAAACCCTAAAAACCAGAAACACTAACCCACTAACAACAAACAACCCTAACCCACGAAGAACAAACTACCCTAACACCCTAACAACAAACAACCTTAAACCCCTAACAGCAAACAACCCTAAACCCCTAACAACAAACAATCCTAACCCCCTAACAACCAATAACACTCACCCCCTAACCACAAACAACACTAACACCCTAACCACAAACAACACTAACCACGTAAGAACAAACAACACTAACCCCCTAACAGCAAACAACACTAACACCCGAACAATAAAAACTACTAAACCCCAACAAGAAACAACCCTAAACCTCTAACAACAAACACTAACCCCCTAACAACAAACAACACTAAACCCCTAACAAGAAACTAACCTAACCCCGTAACAACAAACAACCCTAACCTCCTAACAACAAACACTAACCCCCTAACAACAAACAACACTAAACGCCTAACAAGAAACTAACCTAACCCTGTAACAACAAACAACCCTAACCTCCTAACAACAAACAATCCTAACCGCCTAACAAACAACAACACTAACCCCCTAACAACAAACAACACTAACACCCTAACAACAAAAACTACTAAAGCCTAACAAGAAACAACCCTAGACCCCTAAATACAAACAACACTAACCCCCTAACAACAAACAACACCAACACCCTAACAGCAAAATCTACTAAACCCCAACAAGAAACAACCCTAAACCCCTAACAACAAACACTAAACCCCTAACAACAAACAACACTAAACCCCTAACAAGAAACTAACCTAACCCCGTAACAACAAACATCCCTAACCTCCTAACAACAAACAACCTTAAACCCCTGACAGCAAACAACCCTAAACCCCTAACAACAAACAACACTAACACCCTAACAACAAAAACCACTAAACCCCAACAAGAAACAACACTAAACCCCTAACAACAAACACTAACCCCCTAACAACAAACAACACTAAACCCCTAACAAGAAACTAACCTAACCCTGTAACAACAAACAACCCTAACCTCCTAACAACAACCTTAAACCCCTAACAACAAACAACCCTAAACCCCTAACAGCAAACAATCCTAACCCCCTAACAACCAACAACGCTCACCCCCTAACCACAAACAACACTAACACCCTAACCACAAACAACACTAACCCCGTAAGAACAAAGAACACTAACCCCCTAACAACAAACAACACTAACACCCTAACAACAAAAACCACTAAAGCCCAACAAGAAACAACCCTAAACCCCTAAATACAAACAACACTAACCCCCTAACCACAAACAACACTAACACCCTAACAACAAAAACCACTAAACCTCCAAAAGAAAGAACCCGTAACCCCTAAATATAAACAACACAAACCACCTAACAACATCCCTAACCCCCTCACAACAAACAACCCTAACCCCCAACAACAAACTACTCTAACCCACTAACAACAAACAACCCTAAGCCCCTAACAACAAAGAACCCTAACTCTCTAACAAGAAACAACACTAACCCCCTAACAACAAAAAACACTAACTCCCTAACAACA
Source organism: Loxodonta africana (assembly GCF_030014295.1). NCBI lineage: Eukaryota > Metazoa > Chordata > Mammalia > Proboscidea > Elephantidae > Loxodonta > Loxodonta africana. The sequence goes on along the minus strand of NC_087356.1, from coordinate 86,782,167 downwards.
AACACCACTAACCCCCTAACAACAATCCTAACAACCTAACAACAAACAACACTAACCCCCTAAAAATAAACTACTCTAAACCCCTAACAATAAACAACCCTAACCCCCTAACAACAAACAACCCTAAACCCCTAAAAACAAACAACCCTAACCTTCTAACAACAAACAACCCTAACCCCCTAACAAACAACAACACTAACCGCCTAACCACAAACAACACTAACACCCTAACAACAAACAACACCAACACCCTAACAACAAAAACTACTAAATCCCAACAAGAAACAACCCTAAACCCCTAACAACAAACACTAACCCCCTAACAACAAACAACACTAAACCCCTAACAAGAAACTAACCGAACCCCGTAACAACAAACAACCCTAACCTCGTAAAAACAAACAACCTTAAACCCCTAACAACAACCCTAAACCCCTAACAAAAAACAACACTAACACCCTAACAACGAAAAACACTAAACCCCAACAAGAAACAACACTAAACCGCTAACAACAAACACTAAAACCCTAAAATCAAACAACACTAAACCCCTAACAAGAAACTAACCTAACCCTGTAAGAACAAAGAACCCTAACCTCCTAACAACAAACAACCCTAACCCCCTAACAAACAACAACACTAACCCCCTAACCACAAACAACACTAACACCCTAACAACAAAAACTACTAATCCCCAACAAGAAACAACCCTAAACCCCTAACAACAAACACTAACCCCCTAACAACAAACAACACTAAACCCCTAACAAGAAACTAACCTAACCCCGTAACAACAAACAACCCTAACCTCCTAACAACAAACAACCTTAAACCCCTAACAACAAACAACCCTAAACCCCTAACAAAAAACAACACTAACACCCTAAAAACAAAAACCACTAAACCCCAGCAAGAAACAACACTAAACCCCTAACAAAAACAGTAACCCCCTAACAACAAACAACACTAAACCCCTAACAAGAAACTAACCTAACCCTGTAACAACAAACAACCCTAAACTCCTAACATCAAACAACCTTAACCCCCTAACAACAAACAACAATAACACCCTAATAACAAAAACCACTAAACCCCAAGAAGAAACAACCCTAAACCCCTAACAACAAACACTAACCCCCTAACAACAAACAACACTAAACCCCTAACAAGAAACTAACCTAACCCCGTAACAACAAACAACCCTAACCTCCTAACAACAAACAACCTTAAACCCCTAACAGCAAACAACCCTAAATCCCTAACAAGAAACAATCCTAACCCCCTAACAACCAACAACGCTCACCCCCTAACCACAAACAGCACTAACACCCTAACCACAAACAACACTAACACCCTAACAACAAAAACTACTAAACCCCAACAAGAAACAACCCTAAACCCCTAACAACAAACAACCCTAACCTTCTAACAACAAACAACCCTAACCCCCTAACAAACAACAACACTAACCGCCTAACCACAAACAACACTAACACCCTAACAACAAAAACTACTAAACTCCAACAAGAAACAACCCTAAACCCCTAACAACAAACACTAAGCCCCTAACAACAAACAACACTAAACCCCGAACAAGAAACTAACCTAACCCCGTAACAACAAACAACCCCAACCTCCTAACAACAAACAACCTTAAACCCCTAACAACAAACAACACTAACACCCTATCAACAAACAACCCTAACCTCCTAAACAACCAACAACACTAACCCCCTAACTACCAACAGCACTAATCCAGTAAAAACAAAAAAAACTAACCCCCTAACAACAACCAACACTTATCCCCTAGAAACAAACATCAGTAACCCCGGACAAGAAAGAACCCAAATCCTCTAAGAACAAACAACTCTAACCCCCTAACAACAAAATCTCGGAACCCCTAACAACAAGCAACACTAACTCACTAACAACAAACAACCCTAAACCCCTAACAACAAACAACCCTTACCCCCTAACAACCAACAGCACTAACCCCCTAAGGAAAAACACTAACACCCTAACAACAAAACCCACTAAACCCCAACAAGAAACAACCCTAAACACCTAACAACAAACAACACTAACCCCCTAACAACAAACAACACTAACACCCTAACAACAAAGATCCCTAACCCCCTAAAAACAAACAACACTAAGCCCCAACAACAAACAACACTAACCCTCTAACAACAACCCTAATCCCCTAACTACAAACAACACTAACCCACTAACAACAAACAAAACTAACCCCCTAAAAAACAACACAAGCCCCAAACAACAAACAACTCTCACACCCTAACAACAAACAACACTAACCCCCTAACAACAACAACACTAACCCCGAAAAACGGACAACACTAACACCCTAACAACAAACACTACTAAACCCCAACTAGGAACAACACTAACCCCCTAACAACAAACAACACTAACCCCCTAACAACAAACAACCCTAAACCCCTAACATCAAAGAACACTAACACCCTAACAAGAAACAACCCTAACGCCCTAACAACAAACAACACTAACCCCTGAACAGCAAAAACCCTAAACCCTAAAAACCAGAAACACTAACCCACTAACAACAAACAACCCTAACCCACTAACAACAAACTACCCTAACACCCTAACAACAAACAACCTTAAACCCCTGACAGCAAACAACCCTAAAAACCTAACAACAAACACTCCTAAAACCCTAACAACCAACAACACTCAGCCCCTAACCACAAACAACACTAACACCCTAACCACAAACAACACTAACCGCGTAAGAACAAACAACACTAACCCCCTAACAACAAACAACACTAACACCCTAACAACAAAAACTACTAAACCCCAACAAGAAACAACCCTAAACCCCTAACAACAAACACTAACCCCCTAACAACAAACAACACTAAACCCCTAACAAGAAACTAACCTAACCCCGTAACAACAAACAACCCTAACCTCCTAACAACAAACACTAACCCCCTAACAACAAACAACACTAAACGCCTAACAAGAAACTAACCTAACCCTGTAACAACAAACAACCCTAACCTCCTAACAACAAACAATCCTAACCGCCTAACAAACAACAACACTAACCCCCTAACAACAAACAACACTAACACCCTAACAACAAAAACCACTAAAGCCCAACAAGAAACAACCCTAGACCCCTAAATACAAACAACACTAACCCCCTAACAACAAACAACACCAACACCCTAACAGCAAAATCTACTAAACCCCAACAACAAACAACCCTAAACCCCTAACAACAAACACTAACCCCCTAACAACAAACAACACTAAACCCCTAACAAGAAACTAACCTAACCCCGTAACAACAAACAACCCTAACCTCCTAACAACAAACAACCTTAAACCCCTGACAGCAAACAACCCTAAACCCCTAACAACAAACAACACTAACACCCTAACAACAAAAACCACTAAACCCCAACAAGAAACAACACTAAACCCCTAACAACAAACACTAACCCCCTAACAACAAACAACACTAAACCCCTAACAAGAAACTAAGCTAACCCTGTAAGAACAAACAACCCTAACCTCCTAACAACAACCTTAAACCCCTAACAACAAACAACCCTAAACCCCTAACAACAAACAATCCTAACCCCCTAACAACCAACAACGCTCAATCCCTAACCACAAACAACACTAACACCCTAACCACAAACAACACTAACCCCGTAAGAACAAAGAACACTAACCCCCTAACAACAAACAATACTAACACCCTAACAACAAAAACCACTAAAGCCCAACAAGAAACAACCCTAAACCCCTAAATACAAACAACACTAACCCCCTAACCACAAACAACACTAACACCCTAACAACAAAAACCACTAAACCTCCAAAAGAAAGAACCCGTAACCCCTAAATATAAACAACACAAACCACCTAACAACATCCCTAACCCCCTAACAACAAACAACCCTAACCCCCAACAACAAACTACTCTAACCCACTAACAACAAACAACCCTAAGCCCCTAACAACAAAGAACCCTAACTCTCTAACAAGAAACAACACTAACCCCCTAACAACAAAAAACACTAACCCCCTAACAACAAACACCACTAACCCCCTAACAACAATCCTAACAACCTAACAACAAACAACACTAACCCCCTAAAAATAAACTACTCTAAACCCCTAACAACAAACAACCCTAACCCCCTAACAACAAACAACCCTAAACCCCTAACAACAAACAACCCTAACCTTCTAACAACAAACAACCCTAACCCCCTAACAAACAACAACACTAACAGCCTAACCACAAACAACACTAACACCCTAACAACAAACAACACCACACCCTAACAACAAAAACTACTAAACCCCAACAAGAAACAACCCTAAACCCCTAACAACAAACACTAACCCCCTAACAACAAACAACACTAAACCCCTAACAAGAAACTAACCTAAACCCGTAACAACAAACAACCCTAACTTCCTAACAACAAACAACCTTAAACCCCTAACAACAACCCTAAACCCCTAACAACAAACAACACTAACACCCTAACAACGAAAAACACTAAACCACAACAAGAAACAACACTAAACCGCTAACAACAAACACTAAAACCCTAAAAACAAACAACACTAAATCCCTAACAAGAAACTAACCTAACCCTGTAAGAACAAACAACCCTAACCTCCTAACAACAAACAACCCTAACCCCCTAACAAACAACAACACTAACCCCCTAACCACAAACAACACTAACACCCTAACAACAAAAACTACTAAACCCCAACAAGAAACAACCCTAAACCCCTAACAAGAAACACTAACCCCCTAACAACAAACAACACTAAACCCCTAACAAGAAACTAACCTAACCCCGTAACAACAAACAACCCTAACCTCCTAACAACAAACAACCTTAAACCCCTAACAACAAACAACCCTAAACCCCTAACAAAAAACAACACTAACACCCTAAAAACAAAAACCACTAAACCCCAGCAAGAAACAACACTAAACCCCTAACAACAAACACTAACCCCCGAACAACAAACAACACTAAACCCCTAACAAGAAACTAACCTAACCCTGTAACAACAAACAACCCTAAACTCCTAACATCAAACAACCTTAACCCCCTAAAAACAAACAACAATAACACCCTAATAACAAAAACCACTAAACCCCAAGAAGAAACAACCCTAAACCCCTAACAACAAACACTAACCCCCAACAACAAACAACACTAAACCCCTAACAAGAAACTAACCTAACCCCGTAACAACAAACAACCCTAACCTCCTAACAACAAACAACCTTAAACCCCTAACAGCAAACAACCCTAAATCGCTAACAAGAAACAATCCTAACCCCCTAACAACCAACAACACTCACTCCCTAACCACAAACAGCACTAACACCCTAACCACAAACAACACTAACCCCCTAACAACAAACAACACTAAACCCCTAACAAGAAACTAACCTAACCCTGTAACAACAAAGAACCCTAACCTCCTAACAACAAACAACCCTAAACCCCTAACAACAATCAACACTAACACCCTAACAACAAAAACCACTAAACCCCAACAAGAAACAACACTAAACCCCTAACAACAAACACTAACCTCCTAACAAACAACACTAAACCCCTAACAAGAAACTAACCTAACCGTGTAACTACAAACAACCCTCACCTCCTAACAAGAAACAACCTTAAACCCCTAACAACAAACAACCTTACACCCCTAACAACAAACAATCCTAACCCCGTAACAACCAACTACGCTCACTACCTAACCACAAACAACGCTAGCACCCTAACCACAAACAACACTAACCCCGTAAGAACAAAGAACACTAACACCCTAACCACAAACAACACTAACACCCTAACAACAAAAACTACTAAACCCCAACAAGAAACAACCCTAAACCCCTAACAACAAACACTAACCCCCTAACAACAAACAACACTAAACCCCTAACAAGAAACTAACCTAACCCCGTAACAACAAACAACCCTAACCGCCTAACAACAAAGAACCTTAAACCCCTAACAACAAACAACCCTAAACCCCTAACAACAAACAACACTAACACCCTAACAACAAAAACCACTAAAACCCAAAAAGAAACAACACTAAACCCTAACAACAAACACTAACCCCCTAACAACAAACAACACTAAACCCCTAACAAGAAACTAACCTAACCCTGTAACAACAAACAACCCTAACCTTCTAACAACAAACAACCTTAAACCCCTAACAACAAACAACCCTAAACCCCTAACAACAAACAACACTAACACCCTAACAACAAAAAACACTAAACCCCAACAAGAAACAACACTAAACCCCTAACAACAAACACTAACCCCCTAACAACAAACAACACTAAACCCCTAACAAGAAACTAACCTAACCCTGTAACAACAAACAACCCTAACCTCCTAACAACAAACAACCTTAACCCCCTAACAAGAAACAACCCTAAACCCCTATCAACGAACAATCCTAACCCCCTAATAACCAACAACGCTCACCCCCTAACCACAAACAACACTAACACCCTAACCACAAACAACACTAACCCCATAAGAACCAACAACACTAACCCCCTAACAACAAACAACACTAACACCCTAACAAGAAACTAACCTAACCCTGTAACAACAAACAACCCTAACCTCCTAACAACAAATACTAACCCCCTAACAACAAACAACACTAAACGCCTAACAAGAAACTAACCTAACCCTGTAACAACAAACAACCCTAACCTCCTAACAACAAACAATCCTAACCGCCTAACAAACAACAACACTAACCCCCTAACAACAAACAACACTAACACCCTAACAACAAAAACCACTAAAGCCCAACAAGAAACAACCCTGGACCCCTAAATACAAACAACACTAACCCCCTAACAACAAACAACACCAACACCCTAACAGCAAAATCTACTAAACCCCAACAAGAAACAACCCTAAACCCCTAACAACAAACACTAACCCCCTAACAACAAACAACACTAAACCCCTAACAAGAAACTAACCTAACCCCGTAACAACAAACAACCCTAACCTCCTAACAACAAACAACCTTAAACCCCTGACAGCAAACAACCCTAAACCCCTAACAACAAACAACACTAACACCCTAACAACAAAAACCACTAAACCCCAACAAGAAACAACACTAAACCCCTAACAACAAACACTAACCCCCTAACAACAAACAACACTAAACCCCTAACAAGAAACTAACCTAACCCCGTAACAACAAACAACCCTAAACTCCTAACAACAACCTTAAACCCCTAACAACAAACAACCCTAAACCCCTAACAACAAACAATCCTAACCCCCTAACAACCAACAACGCTCAATCCCTAACCACAAACAACACTAACACCCTAACCACAAACAACACTAACCCCGTAAGAACAAAGAACACTAACCCCCTAACAACAAACAACACTAACACCCTAACAACAAAAACCACTAAAGCCCAACAAGAAACAACCCTAAACCCCTAAATACAAACAACACTAACCCCCTAACCACAAACAACACTAACACCCTAACAACAAAAACCACTAAACCTCCAAAAGAAAGAACCCGTAACCCCTAAATATAAACAACACAAACCACCTAACAACATCCCTAACCCCCTAACAACAAACAACCCTAACCCCCAACAACAAACTACTCTAACCCACTAACAACAAACAACCCTAAGCCCCTAACAACAAAGAACCCTAACTCTCTAACAAGAAACAACACTAACCCCCTAACAACAAAAAACACTAACCCCCTAACAACAAACACCACTAACCCCCTAACAACAACCCTAACAACCTAACAACAAACAACACTAACCCCCTAATAATAAACTACTCTAAACCCCTAACAACAAACAACCCTAACCCCCTAACAACAAACAACCCTAAACCCCTAAAAACAAACAACCCTAACCTTCTAACAACAAACAACCCTAACCCCCTAACAAACAACAACACTAACCGCCTAACCACAAACAACACTAACACCCTAACAACAAACAACACCAACACCCTAACAACAAAAACTACTAAATCCCAACAAGAAACAACCCTAAACCCCTAATAACAAACACTAACCCCCTAACAACAAACAACACTAAACCCCTAACAAGAAACTAACCGAACCCCGTAACAACAAACAACCCTAACCTCCTAACAACAAACAACCTTAAACCCCTAACAACAACCCTAAACCCCTAACAACAAACAACACTAACACCCTAACAACGAAAAACACTAAACCCCAACAAGAAACAACACTAAACCGCTAACAACAAACACTAAAACCCTAAAAACAAACAACACTAAACCCCTAACAAGAAACTAACCTAACCCTGTAAGAACAAAGAACCCTAACCTCCTAACAACAAACAACCCTAACCCCCTAACAAACAACAACACTAACCCCCTAACCACAAACAACACTAACACCCTAACAACAAAAACTACTAAACCCCAACAGGAAACAACCCTAAACCCCTAGCAACAAACACTAACCCCCTAACAACAAACAACACTAAACCCCTAACAAGAAACTAACCTAACCCCGTAACAACAAACAACCCTAACCTCCTAACAACAAACAACCTTAAACCCCTAACAACAAACAACCCTAAACCCCTAACAAAAAACAACACTAACACCCTAAAAACAAAAACCACTAAACCCCAGCAAGAAACAACACTAAACCCCTACCAAAAACACTAACCCCCTAACAACAAACAACACTAAACCCCTAACAAGAAACTAACCTAACCCCCCGTAACAACAAACAACCCTAACCTCCTAACAACAAACAACCTTAAACCCCTAACAGCAAACAACCCTAAATCCCTAACAAGAAACAATCCTAACCCCCTAACAACCAACAACGCTCACCCCCTAAGCACAAACAGCACTAACACCCTAACCACAAACAACACTAACCCCATAAGAACAAACAACACTAACCCCCTAACAACAAACAACACTAACACCCTAACAACAAAAACTACTAAACCCCAACAAGAAACAACCCTAAACCCCTAACAACAAACACTAACCCCCTAACAACAAACAACACTAAACCCCTAACAAGAAACTAACCTAACCCCGTAACAACAAACAACCCTAACCTCCTAACAACAAACAACCTTAAACCCCTAACAGCAAACAACCCTAAACCCCTAACAAAAAAACAACACAAACACCCTAACAAAAAAAACCACTAAACCCCAACAAGAAACAGCACTGAACCCCTAACAACAAACACTAACCCCCTAACAACAAACAACACTAAACGCCTAACAAGAAACTAACCTAACCCTGTAACAACAAACAACACTAACCTCCTAACAACAAACAACCCTAACCCCCTAACAACAAACAACAATAACCTCCTAACAAACAACAACACTAACTCCCTAACCACAAACAACACTAACACCCTAACAACAAAAACTACTAAACCCCAACAAGAAACCACCCTAAATCCCTAACAACAAACACTAACCTCCTAACAACAAACAACACTAAACCCCTAACAAGAAACTAATCTAACCCCGTAACAACAAACAACCCTAACCTCCTAACAACAAACAACCTTAAACCCCTAACAACAAACAACCCTAAACCCCTAACAACAAACAACACTAACACCCTAACAACAAAAACCACTAAACCCCAACAAGAAACAACACTAAACCCCTAACAACAAACACTAACCCCCTAACCACAAACAACACTAACACCCTAACAACAAAAACCACTAAACCTCCAAAAGAAAGAACCCGTAACCCCTAAATATAAACAACACAAACCACCTAACAACATCCCTAACCCCCTAACAACAAACAACCCTAACCCCCAACAACAAACTACTCTAACCCACTAACAACAAACAACCCTAAGCCCCTAACAACAAAGAACCCTAACTCTCTAAGAAGAAAAAACACTAACCCCCTAACAACAAAAAACACTAACCCCCTAACAACAAACACCACTAACCCCCTAACAACAATCCTAACAACCTAACAACAAACAACACTAACCCCCTAAAAATAAACTACTCTAAACCCCTAACAACAAACAACCCAACCCCCCTAACAACAAACAACCCTAAACCCCTAACAACAAACAACCCTAAACCCCTAACAACAAACAACCCTAACCTTCTAACAACAAACAACCCTAACCCCCTAACAAACAACAACACTAACCGCCTAACCACAAACAACACTAACACCCTAACAACAAAAACTACTAAACCCCAACAAGAAACAACCCTAAACCCCTAACATCAAACACTAAGCCCCTAACAACAAACAACACTAAACCCCGAACAAGAAACTAACCTAACCCCGTAACAACAAACAACCCCAACCTCCTAACAACAAACAACCTTAAACCCCTAACAACAAACAACCCTAATCCCCTAACAACAAACAACACTAACACCCTATCAACAAACAACCCTAACCCCCTAAACAACCAACAACACTAACCCCCTAACTACCAACAGCACTAATCCAGTAAAAACAAAAAAAACTAACCCCCTAACAACAACCAACACTTATCCCCTAGAAACAAACATCAGTAACCCCGGACAAGAAAGAACCCAAATCCTCTAAGAACAAACAACTCTAACCCCCTAACAACAAAATCTCGGAACCCCTAACAACAAGCAACACTAACTCACTAACAACAAACAACCCTAAACCCCTAACAACAAACAACCCTTACCCCCTAACAACCAACAGCACTAACCCCCTAAGGAAAAACACTAACACCCTAACAACAAAACCCACTAAACCCCAACAAGAAACAACCCTAAACACCTAACAACAAACAACACTAACCCCCTAACAACAAACAACACTAACACCCTAACAACAAAGATCCCTAACCCCCTAAAAACTAACAACACTAAGCCCCAACAACAAACAACAGTAACCCTCTAACAACAACCCTAATCCCCTAACTACAAACAACACTAACCCACTAACAACAAACAAAACTAACCCCCTAAAAAACAACACAAACCCCAAACAACAAACAACTCTCACACCCTAACAACAAACAACACTAACCCCCTAACAACAACAACACTAACCCCGAAAAACGGACAACACTAACACCCTAACAACAAACACTACTAAACCCCAACTAGGAACAACACTAACCCCCTAACAACAAACAACACTAACCCCCTAACAACAAACAACCCTAAACCCCTAACATCAAAGAACACTAACACCCTAACAAGAAACAACCCTAACGCCCTAACAACAAACAACACTAACCCCTGAACAGCAAAAACCCTAAACCCTAAAAACCAGAAACACTAACCCACTAACAACAAACAACCCTAACCCACTAAGAACAAACTACCCTAACACCCTAACAACAAACAACCTTAAACCCCTGACAGCAAACAACCCTAAAAACCTAACAACAAACACTCCTAAACCCCTAACAACCAACAACACCCACCCCCTAACCACAAACAACACTAACCCCCTAACCACAAACAACACTAACACCCTAACAACAAAAACTACTAAACCCCAACAAGAAACAACCCTAAACCCCTAACAACAAACACTAACCCCCTAACAACAAACAACACTAAACCCCTAACAAGAAACTAACCTAACCCCGTAACAACAAACAACCCTAACCTCCTAACAACAAACACTAACCCCCTAACAACAAACAACACTAAACGCCTAACAAGAAACTAACCTAACCCTGTAACAACAAACAACCCTAACCTCCTAACAACAAAGAACCTTAAACCCCTAACAGCAAACAACCCTAAACCCCTAACAACAAACAACACTAACACCCTAACAACAAAAACCACTAAAACCCAAAAAGAAACAACACTAAACCCTAACAACAAACACTAACCCCCTAACAACAAACAACACTAAACCCCTAACAAGAAACTAACCTAACCCTGTAACAACAAACAACCCTAACCTTCTAACAACAAACAACCTTAAACCCCTAACAACAAACAACCCTAAACCCCTAACAACAAACAACACTAACACCCTAACAACAAAAAACACTAAACCTCAACAAGAAACAACACTAAACCCCTAACAACAAACACTAACCCCCTAACAACAAACAACACTAAACCCCTAACAAGAAACTAACCTAACCCTGTAACAACAAACAACCCTAACCTCCTAACAACAAACAACCTTAACCCCCTAACAAGAAACAACCCTAAACCCCTATCAACGAACAATCCTAACCCCCTAACAACCAACAACGCTCACCCCCTAACCACAAACAACACTAACACCCTAACCACAAACAACACTAACCCCATAAGAACCAACAACACTAACCCCCTAACAACAAACAACACTAACACCCTAACAAGAAACTAACCTAACCCTGTAACAACAAACAACCCTAACCTCCTAACAACAAATACTAACCCCCTAACAACAAACAACACTAAACGCCTAACAAGAAACTAACCTAACCCTGTAACAACAAACAACCCTAACCTCCTAACAACAAACAATCCTAACCGCCTAACAAACAACAACACTAACCCCCTAACAACAAACAACACTAACACCCTAACAACAAAAACCACTAAAGCCCAACAAGAAACAACCCTAGACCCCTAAATACAAACAACACTAACCCCCTAACAACAAACAACACCAACACCCTAACAGCAAAATCTACTAAACCCCAACAAGAAACAACCCTAAACCCCTAACAACAAACACTAACCCCCTAACAACAAACAACACTAAACCCCTAACAAGAAACTAACCTAACCCCGTAACAACAAACAACCCTAACCTCCTAACAACAAACAACCTTAAACCCCTGACAGCAAACAACCCTAAACCCCTAACAACAAACAACACTAACACCCTAACAACAAAAACCACTAAACCCCAACAAGAAACAACACTAAACCCCTAACAACAAACACTAACCCCCTAACAACAAACAACACTAAACCCCTAACAAGAAACTAACCTAACCCTGTAACAACAAACAACCCTAACCTCCTAACAACAACCTTAAACCCCTAACAACAAACAACCCTAAACCCCTAACAACAAACAATCCTAACCCCCTAACAACCAACAACGCTCAATCCCTAACCACAAACAACACTAACACCCTAACCACAAACAACACTAACCCCGTAAGAACAAAGAACACTAACCCCCTAACAACAAACAACACTAACACCCTAACAACAAAACCACTAAAGCCCAACAAGAAACAACCCTAAACCCCTAAATACAAACAACACTAACCCCCTAACCACAAACAACACTAACACCCTAACAACAAAAACCACTAAACCTCCAAAAGAAAGAACCCGTAACCCCTAAATATAAACAACACAAACCACCTAACAACATCCCTAACCCCCTAACAACAAACAACCCTAACCCCCAACAACAAACTACTCTAACCCACTAACAACAAACAACCCTAAGCCCCTAACAACAAAGAACCCTAACTCTCTAACAAGAAACAACACTAACCCCCTAACAACAAAAAACACTAACTCCCTAACAACAAACACCACTAACCCCCTAACAACAATCCTAACAACCTAACAACAAACAACACTAACCCCCTAAAAATAAACTACTCTAAACCCCTAACAACAAACAACCCTAACCCCCTAACAACAAACAACCCTAAACCCCTAAAAACAAACAACCCTAACCTTCTAACAACAAACAACCCTAACCCCCTAACAAACAACAACACTAAAAGCCTAACCACAAACAACACTAACACCCTAACAACAAACAACACCAACACCCTAACAACAAAAACTACTAAATCCCAACAAGAAACAACCCTAAGCCCCTAACAACAAACACTAACCCCCTAACAACAAACAACACTAAACCCCTAACAAGAAACTAACCTAACCCCGTAACAACAAACAACCCTAACCTCCTAACAACAAACAACCTTAAACCCCTAACAACAACCCTAAACCCCTAACAACAAACAACACTAACACCCTAACAACGAAAAACACTAAACCCCAACAAGAAACAACACTAAACCGCTAACAACAAACACTAAAACCCTAAAAACAAACAACACTAAACCCCTAACAAGAAACTAACCTAACCCTGTAAGAACAAACAACCCTATCCTCCTAACAACAAACAACCCTAACCCCCTAACAAACAACAACACTAACCCCCTAACCACAAACAACACTAACACCCTAACAACAAAAACTACTAAACCCCAACAAGAAACAACCCTAAACCCCTAACAACAAACACTAACCCCCTAACAACAAACAACACTAAACCCCTAACAAGAAACTAACCTAACCCCGTAACAACAAACAACCCTAACCTCCTAACAACAAACAACCTTAAACCCCTAACAACAAACAACCCTAAACCCCTAACAAAAAACAACACTAACACCCTAAAAACAAAAACCACTAAACCCCAGCAAGAAACAACACTAAACCCCTAACAACAAACACTAACCCCCGAACAACAAACAACACTAAACCCCTAACAAGAAACTAACCTAACCCTGTAACAACAAACAACCCTAAACTCCTAACATCAAACAACCTTAACCCCCTAACAACAAACAACAATAACACCCTAATAACAAAAACCACTAAACCCCAAGAAGAAACAACCCTAAACCCCTAACAACAAACACTAACCCCCTAACAACAAACAACACTAAACCCCTAACAAGAAACTAACCTAACCCCGTAACAACAAACAACCCTAACCGCCTAACAACAAACAACCTTAAACCCCTAACAGCAAACAACAATAAATCCCTAACAAGAAACAATCCTAACCCCCTAACAACCAACAACGCTCACCCCCTAACCACAAACAGCACTAACACCCTAACCACAAACAACACTAACCCCATAAGAACAAACAACACTAACCCCCTAACAACAAACAACACTAACACCCTAACAACAAAAACTACTAAACCCCAACAAGAAACAACCCTAAACCCCTAACAACAAACACTAACCCCCTAACAACAAACAACACTAAACCCCTAACAAGAAACTAACCTAACCCCGTAACAACAAACAACCCTAACCTCCTAACAACAAACAACCTTAAACCCCTAACAGCAAACAACCCTAAACCGCTAACAAAAAAACAACACCAACACCCTAACAAAAAAAACCACTAAACCCCAACAAGAAACAGCACTGAACCCCTAACAACAAACACTAACTCCCTAACAACAAACAACACTAAACGCCTAACAAGAAACTAACCTAACCCTGTAACAACAAACAACCCTAACCTCCTAACAACAAACAACCCTAACCCCCTAACAACAAACAACAATAACCCCCTAACAAACAACAACACTAACCCCCTAACCACAAACAACACTAACACCCTAACAACAAAAACTACTAAACCCCAACAAGAAACAACCCTAAACCCCTAACAACAAACACTAACCCCCTAACAACAAACAACACTAAACGCCTAACAAGAAACTAACCTAACCCTGTAACAACAAACAACCCTAACCTCCTAACAACAAACAATCCTAACCGCCTAACAAACAACAACACTAACCCCCTAGCAACAAACAACACTAACACCCTAACAACAAAAACCACTAAAGCCCAACAAGAAACAACCCTAGACCCCTAAATACAAACAACACTAACCCCCTAACAACAAACAACACCAACACCCTAACAGCAAAATCTACTAAACCCCAACAAGAAACAACCCTAAACCCCTAACAACAAACACTAACCCCCTAACAACAAACAACACTAAACCCCTAACAAGAAACTAACCTAACCCCGTAACAACAAACAACCCTAACCTCCTAACAACAAACAACCTTAAACCCCTGACAGCAAACAACCCTAAACCCCTAACAACAAACAACACTAACACCCTAACAACAAAAACCACTAAACCCCAACAAGAAACAACACTAAACCCCTAACAACAAACACTAACCCCCTAACAACAAACAACACTAAACCCCTAACAAGAAACTAACCTAACCCTGTAACAACAAACAACCCTAACCTCCTAACAACAACCTTAAACCCCTAACAACAAACAACCCTAAACCCCTAACAACAAACAATCCTAACCCCCTAACAACCAACAACGCTCAATCCCTAACCACAAACAACACTAACACCCTAACCACAAACAACACTAACCCCATAAGAACAAAGAACACTAACCCCCTAACAACAAACAACATTAACACCCTAACAACAAAAACCACTAAAGCCCAACAAGAAACAACCCTAAACCCCTAAATACAAACAACACTAACCCCCTAACCACAAACAACACTAACACCCTAACAACAAAAACCACTAAACCTCCAAAAGAAAGAACCCGTAACCCCTAAATATAAACAACACAAACCACCTAACAACATCCCTAACCCCCTAACAACAAACAACCCTAACCCCCAACAACAAACTACTCTAACCCACTAACAACAAACAACCCTAAGCCCCTAACAACAAAGAACCCTAACTCTCTAAGAAGAAAAAACACTAACCCAATAACAACAAAAAACACTAACCCCCTAACAACAAACACCACTAACCCCCTAACAACAATCCTAACAACCTAACAACAAACAACACTAACCCCCTAAAAATAAACTACTCTAAACCCCTAACAACAAACAACCCTAACCCCCTAACAACAAACAACCCTAAACCCCTAACAACAAACAACCCTAACCTTCTAACAACAAACAACCCTAACCCCCTAACAAACAACAACACTAACAGCCTAACCACAAACAACACTAACACCCTAACAACAAACAACACCAACACCCTAACAACAAAAACTACTAAACCCCAACAAGAAACAACCCTAAACCCCTAACAAGAAACACTAACCACCTAACAACAAACAACACTAAACCCCTAACAAGAAACTAACCTAACCCCGTAACAACAAACAACCCTAACTTCCTAACAACAAACAACCTTAAACCCCTAACAACAACCCTAAACCCCTAACAACAAACAACACTAACACCCTAACAACGAAAAACACTAAACCACAACAAGAAACAACACTAAACCGCTAACAACAAACACTAAAACCCTAAAAACAAACAACACTAAACCCCTAACCAGAAACTAACCTAACCCTGTAAGAACAAACAACCCTAACCTCCTAACAACAAACAACCCTAACCCCCTAACAAACAACAACACTAACCCCCTAACCACAAACAACACTAACACCCTAACAACAAAAACTACTAAACCCCAACAAGAAACAACCCTAAACCCCTAACAAGAAACACTAACCCCCTAACAACAAACAACACTAAACCCCTAACAAGAAACTAACCTAACCCCGTAACAACAAACAACCCTAACCTCCTAACAACAAACAACCTTAAACCCCTAACAACAAACAACCCTAAACCCCTAACAAAAAACAACACTAACACCCTAAAAACAAAAACCACTAAACCCCAGCAAGAAACAACACTAAACCCCTAACAACAAACACTAACCCCCTAACAACAAACAACACTAAACCCCTAACAAGAAACTAACCTAACCCTGTAACAACAAACAACCCTAAACTCCTAACATCAAACAACCTTAACCCCCTAACAACAAACAACAATAACACCCAAATAACAAAAACCACTAAACCCCAAGAAGAAACAACCCTAAACCCCTAACAACAAACACTAACCCCCTAACAACAAACAACACTAAACCCCTAACAAGAAACTAACCTAACCCGGTAACAACAAACAACCCTAACCTCCTAACAACAAACAACCTTAAACCCCTAACAGCAAACAACCCTAAATCCCTAACAAGAAACAATCCTAACCCCCTAACAACCAACAACACTCACTCCCTAACCACAAACAGCACTAACACCCTAACCACAAACAACACTAACCCCCTAACAACAAACAACACTAAACCCCTAACAAGAAACTAACCTAACCCTGTAACAACAAAGAACCCTAACCTCCTAACAACAAACAACCCTAAACCCCTAACAACAATCAACACTAACACCCTAACAACAAAAACCACTAAACCCCAACAAGAAACAACACTAAACCCCTAACAACAAACACTAACCTCCTAACAACAAACAACACTAAACCCCTAACAAGAAACTAACCTAACCCTGTAACTACAAACAACCCTAACCTCCTAACAAGAAACAACCTTAAACCCCTAACAACAAACAACCTTACACCCCTAACAACAAACAATCCTAACCCCCTAACAACCAACTACGCTCACTACCTAACCACAAACAACGCTAACACCCTAACCACAAACAACACTAACCCCGTAAGAACAAAGAACACTAACACCCTAACCACAAACAACACTAACACCCTAACAACAAAAACTACTAAACCCCAACAAGAAACAACCCTAAACCCCTAACAACAAACACTAACCCCCTAACAACAAACAACACTAAACCCCTAACAAGAAACTAACCTAACCCCGTAACAACAAACAACCCTAACCGCCTAACAACAAAGAACCTTAAACCCCTAACAACAAACAACCCTAAACCCCTAACAACAAACAACACTAACACCCTAACAACAAAAACCACTAAAACCCAAAAAGAAACAACACTAAACCCTAACAACAAACACTAACCCCCTAACAACAAACAACACTAAACCCCTAACAAGAAACTAACCTAACCCTGTAACAACAAACAACCCTAACCTTCTAACAACAAACAACCTTAAACCCCTAACAACAAACAACCCTAAACCCCTAACAACAAACAACACTAACACCCTAACAACAAAAAACACTAAACCTCAACAAGAAACAACACTAAACCCCTAACAACAAACACTAACCCCCTAACAACAAACAACACTAAACCCCTAACAAGAAACTAACCTAACCCTGTAACAACAAACAACCCTAACCTCCTAACAACAAACAACCTTAACCCCCTAACAAGAAACAACCCTAAACCCCTATCAACGAACAATCCTAACCCCCTAACAACCAACAACGCTCACCGCCTAACCACAAACAACACTAACACCCTAACCACAAACAACACTAACCCCATAAGAACCAACAACACTAACCCCCTAACAACAAACAACACTAACACCCTAACAAGAAACTAACCTAACCCTGTAACAACAAACAACCCTAACCTCCTAACAACAAATACTAACCCCCTAACAACAAACAACACTAAACGCCTAACAAGAAACTAACCTAACCCTGTAACAACAAACAACCCTAACCTCCTAACAACAAACAATCCTAACCGCCTAACAAACAACAACACTAACCCCCTAACAACAAACAACACTAACACCCTAACAACAAAAACCACTAAAGCCCAACAAGAAACAACCCTAGACCCCTAAATACAAACAACACTAACCCCCTAACAACAAACAACACCAACACCCTAACAGCAAAATCTACTAAACCCCAACAAGAAACAACCCTAAACCCCTAACAACAAACACTAACCCCCTAACAACAAACAACACTAAACCCCTAACAAGAAACTAACCTAACCCCGTAACAACAAACAACCCTAACCTCCTAACAACAAACAACCTTAAACCCCTGACAGCAAACAACCCTAAACCCCTAACAACAAACAACACTAACACCCTAACAACAAAAACCACTAAACCCCAACAAGAAACAACACTAAACCCCTAACAACAAACACTAACCCCCTAACAACAAACAACACTAAACCCCTAACAAGAAACTAACCTAACCCTGTAACAACAAACAACCCTAACCTCCTAACAACAACCTTAAACCCCTAACAACAAACAACCCTAAACCCCTAACAACAAACAATCCTAACCCCCTAACAACCAACAACGCTCAATCCCTAACCACAAACAACACTAACACCCTAACCACAAACAACACTAACCCCGTAAGAACAAAGAACACTAACCCCCTAACAACAAACAACACTAACACCCTAACAACAAAAACCACTAAAGCCCAACAAGAAACAACCCTAAACCCCTAAATACAAACAACACTAACCCCCTAACCACAAACAACACTAACACCCTAACAACAAAAACCACTAAACCTCCAAAAGAAAGAACCCGTAACCCCTAAATATAAACAACACAAACCACCTAACAACATCCCTAACCCCCTAACAACAAACAACCCTAACCCCCAACAACAAACTACTCTAACCCACTAACAACAAACAACCCTAAGCCCCTAACAACAAAGAACCCTAACTCTCTAACAAGAAACAACACTAACCCCCTAACAACAAAAAACACTAACCCCCTAACAACAAACACCACTAACCCCCTAACAACAATCCTAACAACCTAACAACAAACAACACTAACCCCCTAAAAATAAACTACTCTAAACCCCTAACAACAAACAACCCTAACCCCCTAACAACAAACAACCCTAAACCCCTAACAACAAACAACCCTAAACCCCTAACAACAAACAACCCTAACCTTCTAACAACAAACAACCCTAACCCCCTAACAAACAACAACACTAACCGCCTAACCACAAACAACACTAACACCCTAACAACAAAAACTACTAAACCCCAACAAGAAACAACCCTAAACCCCTAACATCAAACACTAAGCCCCTAACAACAAACAACACTAAACCCCGAACAAGAAACTAACCTAACCCCGTAACAACAAACAACCCCAACCTCCTAACAACAAACAACCTTAAACCCCTAACAAGAAACAACCCTAAACCCCTAACAAGAAACTAACCTAACCCTGTAACTACAAACAACCCTAACCTCCTAACAAGAAACAACCTTAAACCCCTAACAACAAACAACCTTACACCCCTAACAACAAACAATCCTAACCGCCTAACAACCAACTACGCTCACTACCTAACCACAAACAACGCTAACACCCTAACCACAAACAACACTAACCCCGTAAGAACAAAGAACACTAACACCCTAACCACAAACAACACTAACACCCTAACAACAAAAACTACTAAACCCCAACAAGAAACAACCCTAAACCCCTAACAACAAACACTAACCCCCTAACAACAAACAACACTAAACCCCTAACAAGAAACTAACCTAACCCCGTAACAACAAACAACCCTAAACGCCTAACAACAAAGAACCTTAAACCCCTAACAACAAACAACCCTAAACCCCTAACAACAAACAACACTAACACCCTAACAACAAAAACCACTAAAACCCAAAAAGAAACAACACTAAACCCTAACAACAAACACTAACCCCCTAACAACAAACAACACTAAACCCCTAACAAGAAACTAACCTAACCCTGTAACAACAAACAACCCTAACCTTCTAACAACAAACAACCTTAAACCCCTAACAACAAACAACCCTAAACCCCTAACAACAAACAACACTAACACCCTAACAACAAAAAACACTAAACCTCAACAAGAAACAACACTAAACCCCTAACAACAAACACTAACCCCCTAACAACAAACAACACTAAACCCCTAACAAGAAACTAACCTAACCCTGTAACAACAAACAACCCTAACCTCCTAACAACAAACAACCTTAACCCCCTAACAAGAAACAACCCTAAACCCCTATCAACGAACAATCCTAACCCCCTAACAACCAACAACGCTCACCCCCTAACCACAAACAACACTAACACCCTAACCACAAACAACACTAACCCCATAAGAACCAACAACACTAACCCCCTACCAACAAACAACACTAACACCCTAACAAGAAACTAACCTAACCCTGTAACAACAAACAACCCTCACCTCCTAACAACAAATACTAACCCCCTAACAACAAACAACACTAAACGCCTAACAAGAAACTAACCTAACCCTGTAACAACAAACAACCCTAACCTCCTAACAACAAACAATCCTAACCGCCTAACAAACAACAACACTAACCCCCTAACAACAAACAACACTAACACCCTAACAACAAAAACCACTAAAGCCCAACAAGAAACAACCCTAGACCCCTAAATACAAACAACACTAACCCCCTAACAACAAACAACACCAACACCCTAACAGCAAAATCTACTAAACCCCAACAAGAAACAACCCTAAACCCCTAACAACAAACACTAACCCCCTAACAACAAACAACACTAAACCCCTAACAAGAAACTAACCTAACCCCGTAACAACAAACAACCCTAACCTCCTAACAACAAACAACCTTAAACCCCTGACAGCAAACAACCCTAAACCCCTAACAACAAACAACACTAACACCCTAACAACAAAAACCACTAAACCCCAACAAGAAACAACACTAAACCCCTAACAACAAACACTAACCCCCTAACAACAAACAACACTAAACCCCTAACAAGAAACTAAGCTAACCCTGTAACAACAAACAACCCTAACCTCCTAACAACAACCTTAAACCCCTAACAACAAACAACCCTAAACCCCTAACAACAAACAATCCTAACCCCCTAACAACCAACAACGCTCAATCCCTAACCACAAACAACACTAACACCCTAACCACAAACAACACTAACCCCGTAAGAACAAAGAACACTAACCCCCTAACAACAAACAACACTAACACCCTAACAACAAAAACCACTAAAGCCCAACAAGAAACAACCCTAAACCCCTAAATACAAACAACACTAACCCCCTAACCACAAACAACACTAACACCCTAACAACAAAAACCACTAAACCTCCAAAAGAAAGAACCCGTAACCCCTAAATATAAACAACACAAACCACCTAACAACATCCCTAACCCCCTAACAACAAACAACCCTAACCCCCAACAACAAACTACTCTAACCCACTAACAACAAACAACCCTAAGCCCCTAACAACAAAGAACCCTAACTCTCTAACAAGAAACAACACTAACCCCCTAACAACAAAAAACACTAACCCCCTAACAACAAACACCACTAACCCCCTAACAACAATCCTAACAACCTAACAACAAACAACACTAACCCCCTAAAAATAAACTACTCTAAACCCCTAACAACAAACAACCCTAACCCCCTAACAACAAACAACCCTAAACCCCTAACAACAAACAACCCTAACCTTCTAACAACAAACAACCCTAACCCCCTAACAAACAACAACACTAACAGCCTAACCACAAACAACACTAACACCCTAACAACAAACAACACCAACACCCTAACAACAAAAACTACTAAACCCCAACAAGAAACAACCCTAAACCCCTAACAACAAACACTAACCCCCTAACAACAAACAACACTAAACCCCTAACAAGAAACTAACCTAACCCCGTAACAACAAACAACCCTAACTTACTAACAACAAACAACCTTAAACCCCTAACAACAACCCTAAACCCCTAACAACAAACAACACTAACACCCTAACAACGAAAAACACTAAACCACAACAAGAAACAACACTAAACCGCTAACAACAAACACTAAAACCCTAAAAACAAACAACACTAAACCCCTAACCAGAAACTAACCTAACCCTGTAAGAACAAACAACCCTAACCACCTAACAACAAACAACCCTAACCCCCTAACAAACAACAACACTAACCCCCTAACCACAAACAACACTAACACCCTAACAACAAAAACTACTAAACCCCAACAAGAAACAACCCTAAACCCCGAACAAGAAACACTAACCCCCTAACAACAAACAACACTAAACCCCTAACAAGAAACTAACCTAACCCCGTAACAACAAACAACTCTAACCTCCTAACAACAAACAACCTTAAACCCCTAACAACAAACAACCCTAAACCCCTAACAAAAAACAACACTAACACCCTAAAAACAAAAACCACTAAACCCCAGCAAGAAACAACACTAAACCCCTAACAACAAACACTAACCCCCGAACAACAAACAACACTAAACCCCTAACAAGAAACTAACCTAACCCTGTAACAACAAACAACCCTAAACTCCTAACATCAAACAACCTTAACCCCCTAACAACAAACAACAATAACACCCAAATAACAAAAACCACTAAACCCAAAGAAGAAACAACCCTAAACCCCTAACAACAAACACTAACCCCCTAACAACAAACAACACTAAACCCCTAACAAGAAACTAACCTAAAACCGTAACAACAAACAACCCTAACCTCCTAACAACAAACAACCTTAAACCCCTAACAGCAAACAACCCTAAATCCCTAACAAGAAACAATCCTAACCCCCTAACAACCAACAACACTCACTCCCTAACCACAAACAGCACTAACACCCTAACCACAAACAACACTAACCCCCTAACAACAAACAACACTAAACCCCTAACAAGAAACTAACCTAACCCTGTAACAACAAAGAACCCTAACCTCCTAACAACAAACAACCCTAAACCCCTAACAACAATCAACACTAACACCCTAACAACAAAAACCACTAAACCCCAACAAGAAACAACACTAAACCCCTAACAACAAACACTAACCTCCTAACAACAAACAACACTAAACCCCTAACAAGAAACTAACCTAACCCTGTAACTACAAACAACCCTAACCTCCTAACAAGAAACAACCTTAAACCCCTAACAACAAACAACCTTACACCCCTAACAACAAACAATTCTAACCCCCTAACAACCAACTACGCTCACTACCTAACCACAAACAACGCTAACACCCTAACCACAAACAACACTAACCCCGTAAGAACAAAAAACACTAACACCCTAACCACAAACAACACTAACACCCTAACAACAAAAACTACTAAACCCCAACAAGAAACAACCCTAAACCCCTAACAACAAACACTAACCCCCTAACAACAAACAACACTAAACCCCTAACAAGAAACTAACCTAACCCCGTAACAACAAACAACCCTAACCGCCTAACAAAAAAGAACTTTAAACCCCTAACAACAAACAACCCTAAACCCCTAACAACAAACAACACTAACACCCTAACAACAAAAACCACTAAAACCCAAAAAGAAACAACACTAAACCCTAACAACAAACACTAACCCCCTAACAACAAACAACACTAAACCCCTAACAAGAAACTAACCTAACCCTGTAACAACAAACAACCCTAACCTTCTAACAACAAACAACCTTAAACCCCTAACAACAAACAACCCTAAACCCCTAACAACAAACAACACTAACACCCTAACAACAAAAAACACTAAACCTCAACAAGAAACAACACTAAAGCCCTAACAACAAACACTAACCCCCTAACAACAAACAACACTAAACCCCTAACAAGAAACTAACCTAACCCTGTAACAACAAACAACCCTAACCTCCTAACAACAAACAACCTTAACCCCCTAACAAGAAACAACCCTAAACCCCTATCAACGAACAATCCTAACCCCCTAACAACCAACAACGCTCACCCCCTAACCACAAACAACACTAACACCCTAACCACAAACAACACTAACCCCATAAGAACCAACAACACTAACCCCCTAACAACAAACAACACTAACACCCTAACAAGAAACTAACCTAACCCTGTAACAACAAACAACCCTAACCTCCTAACAACAAATACTAACCCCCTAACAACAAACAACACTAAACGCCTAACAAGAAACTAACCTAACCCTGTAACAACAAACAACCCTAACCTCCTAACAACAAACAATCCTAACCGCCTAACAAACAACAACACTAACCCCCTAACAACAAACAACACTAACACCCTAACAACAAAAACCACTAAAGCCCAACAAGAAACAACCCTAGACCCCTAAATACAAACAACACTAACCCCCTAACAACAAACAACACCAACACCCTAACAGCAAAATCTACTAAACCCCAACAAGAAACAACCCTAAACCCCTAACAACAAACACTAACCCCCTAACAACAAACAACACTAAACCCCTAACAAGAAACTAACCTAACCCCGTAACAACAAACAACCCTAACCTCCTAACAACAAACAACCTTAAACCCCTGACAGCAAACAACCCTAAACCCCTAACAACAAACAACACTAACACCCTAACAACAAAAACCACTAAACCCCAACAAGAAACAACACTAAACCCCTAACAACAAACACTAACCCCCTAACAACAAACAACACTAAACCCCTAACAAGAAACTAAGCTAACCCTGTAAGAACAAACAACCCTAACCTCCTAACAACAACCTTAAACCCCTAACAACAAACAACCCTAAACCCCTAACAACAAACAATCCTAACCCCCTAACAACCAACAACGCTCAATCCCTAACCACAAACAACACTAACCCCGTAAGAACAAAGAACACTAACCCCCTAACAACAAACAACACTAACACCCTAACAACAAAAACCACTAAAGCCCAACAAGAAACAACCCTAAACCCCTAAATACAAACAACACTAACCCCCTAACCACAAACAACACTAACACCCTAACAACAAAAACCACTAAACCTCCAAAAGAAAGAACCCGTAACCCCTAAATATAAACAACACAAACCACCTAACAACATCCCTAACCCCCTAACAACAAACAACCCTAACCCCCAACAACAAACTACTCTAACCCACTAACAACAAACAACCCTAAGCCCCTAACAACAAAGAACCCTAACTCTCTAACAAGAAACAACACTAACCCCCTAACAACAAAAAACACTAACTCCCTAACAACAAACACCACTAACCCCCTAACAACAATCCTAACAACCTAACAACAAACAACACTAACCCCCTAAAAATAAACTACTCTAAACCCCTAACAACAAACAACCCTAACCCCCTAACAACAAACAACCCTAAACCCCTAAAAACAAACAACCCTAACCTTCTAACAACAAACAACCCTAACCCCCTTACAAACAACAACACTAAAAGCCTAACCACAAACAACACTAACACCCTAACAACAAACAACACCAACACCCTAACAACAAAAACTACTAAATCCCAACAAGAAACAACCCTAAACCCCTAACAACAAACACTAACCCCCTAACAACAAACAACACTAAACCCCTAACAAGAAACTAACCTAACCCCGTAACAACAAACAACCCTAACCTCCTAACAACAAACAACCTTAAACCCCTAACAACAAACAACCCTAAACCCCTAACAAAAAACAACACTAACACCCTAAAAACAAAAACCACTAAACCCCAGCAAGAAACAACACTAAACCCCTAACAACAAACACTAACCCCCGAACAACAAACAACACTAAACCCCTAACAAGAAACTAACCTAACCCTGTAACAACAAACAACCCTAAACTCCTAACATCAAACAACCTTAACCCCCTAACAACAAACAACAATAACACCCTAATAACAAAAACCACTAAACCCCAAGAAGAAACAACCCTAAACCCCTAACAACAAACACTAACCCCCTAACAACAAACAACACTAAACCCCTAACAAGAAACTAACCTAACCCCGTAACAACAAACAACCCTAACCGCCTAACAACAAACAACCTTAAACCCCTAACAGCAAACAACAATAAATCCCTAACAAGAAACAATCCTAACCCCCTAACAACCAACAACGCTCACCCCCTAACCACAAACAGCACTAACACCCTAACCACAAACAACACTAACCCCATAAGAACAAACAACACTAACCCCCTAACAACAAACAACACTAACACCCTAACAACAAAAACTACTAAACCCCAACAAGAAACAACCCTAAACCCCTAACAACAAACACTAACCCCCTAACAACAAACAACACTAAACCCCTAACAAGAAACTAACCTAACCCCGTAACAACAAACAACCCTAACCTCCTAACAACAAACAACCTTAAACCCCTAACAGCAAACAACCCTAAACCGCTAACAAAAAAACAACACCAACACCCTAACAAAAAAAACCACTAAACCCCAACAAGAAACAGCACTGAACCCCTAACAACAAACACTAACTCCCTAACAACAAACAACACTAAACGCCTAACAAGAAACTAACCTAACCCTGTAACAACAAACAACCCTAACCTCCTAACAACAAACAACCCTAACCCCCTAACAACAAACAACAATAACCCCCTAACAAACAACAACACTAACCCCCTAACCACAAACAACACTAACACCCTAACAACAAAAACTACTAAACCCCAACAAGAAACAACCCTAAACCCCTAACAACAAACACTAACCCCCTAACAACAAACAACACTAAACACCTAACAAGAAACTAACCTAACCCTGTAACAACAAACAACCCTAACCTCCTAACAACAAACAATCCTAACCGCCTAACAAACAACAACACTAACCCCCTAGCAACAAACAACACTAACACCCTAACAACAAAAACCACTAAAGCCCAACAAGAAACAACCCTAGACCCCTAAATACAAACAACACTAACCCCCTAACAACAAACAACACCAACACCCTAACAGCAAAATCTACTAAACCCCAACAAGAAACAACCCTAAACCCCTAACAACAAACACTAACCCCCTAACAACAAACAACACTAAACCCCTAACAAGAAACTAACCTAACCCCGTAACAACAAACAACCCTAACCTCCTAACAACAAACAACCTTAAACCCCTGACAGCAAACAACCCTAAACCCCTAACAACAAACAACACTAACACCCTAACAACAAAAACCACTAAACCCCAACAAGAAACAACACTAAACCCCTAACAACAAACACTAACCCCCTAACAACAAACAACACTAAACCCCTAACAAGAAACTAACCTAACCCTGTAACAACAAACAACCCTAACCTCCTAACAACAACCTTAAACCCCTAACAACAAACAACCCTAAACCCCTAACAACAAACAATCCTAACCCCCTAACAACCAACAACGCTCAATCCCTAACCACAAACAACACTAACACCCTAACCACAAACAACACTAACCCCATAAGAACAAAGAACACTAACCCCCTAACAACAAACAACATTAACACCCTAACAACAAAAACCACTAAAGCCCAACAAGAAACAACCCTAAACCCCTAAATACAAACAACACTAACCCCCTAACCACAAACAACACTAACACCCTAACAACAAAAACCACTAAACCTCCAAAAGAAAGAACCCGTAACCCCTAAATATAAACAACACAAACCACCTAACAACATCCCTAACCCCCTAACAACAAACAACCCTAACCCCCAACAACAAACTACTCTAACCCACTAACAACAAACAACCCTAAGCCCCTAACAACAAAGAACCCTAACTCTCTAAGAAGAAAAAACACTAACCCAATAACAACAAAAAACACTAACCCCCTAACAACAAACACCACTAACCCCCTAACAACAATCCTAACAACCTAACAACAAACAACACTAACCCCCTAAAAATAAACTACTCTAAACCCCTAACAACAAACAACCCTAACCCCCTAACAACAAACAACCCTAAACCCCTAACAACAAACAACCCTAACCTTCTAACAACAAACAACCCTAACCCCCTAACAAACAACAACACTAACAGCCTAACCACAAACAACACTAACACCCTAACAACAAACAACACCAACACCCTAACAACAAAAACTACTAAACCCCAACAAGAAACAACCCTAAACCCCTAACAACAAACACTAACCACCTAACAACAAACAACACTAAACCCCTAACAAGAAACTAACCTAACCCCGTAACAACAAACAACCCTAACTTCCTAACAACAAACAACCTTAAACCCCTAACAACAACCCTAAACCCCTAACAACAAACAACACTAACACCCTAACAACGAAAAACACTAAACCACAACAAGAAACAACACTAAACCGCTAACAACAAACACTAAAACCCTAAAAACAAACAACACTAAACCCCTAACCAGAAACTAACCTAACCCTGTAAGAACAAACAACCCTAACCTCCTAACAACAAACAACCCTAACCCCCTAACAAACAACAACACTAACCCCCTAACCACAAACAACACTAACACCCTAACAACAAAAACTACTAAACCCCAACAAGAAACAACCCTAAACCCCTAACAAGAAACACTAACCCCCTAACAACAAACAACACTAAACCCCTAACAAGAAACTAACCTAACCCCGTAACAACAAACAACCCTAACCTCCTAACAACAAACAACCTTAAACCCCTAACAACAAACAACCCTAAACCCCTAACAAAAAACAACACTAACACCCTAAAAACAAAAACCACTAAACCCCAGCAAGAAACAACACTAAACCCCTAACAACAAACACTAACCCCCTAACAACAAACAACACTAAACCCCTAACAAGAAACTAACCTAACCCTGTAACAACAAACAACCCTAAACTCCTAACATCAAACAACCTTAACCCCCTAACAACAAACAACAATAACACCCAAATAACAAAAACCACTAAACCCCAAGAAGAAACAACCCTAAACCCCTAACAACAAACAACACTAACACCCTAACAACAAAAACCACTAAACCCCAACAAGAAACAACACTAAACCCCTAACAACAAACACTAACCCCCTAACAACAAACAACACTAAACCCCTAACAAGAAACTAACCTAACCCTGTAACAACAAACAACCCTAACCTCCTAACAACAACCTTAAACCCCTAACAACAAACAACCCTAAACCCCTAACAACAAACAATCCTAACCCCCTAACAACCAACAACGCTCAATCCCTAACCACAAACAACACTAACACCCTAACCACAAACAACACTAACCCCGTAAGAACAAAGAACACTAACCCCCTAACAACAAACAACACTAACACCCTAACAACAAAAACCACTAAAGCCCAACAAGAAACAACCCTAAACCCCTAAATACAAACAACACTAACCCCCTAACCACAAACAACACTAACACCCTAACAACAAAAACCACTAAACCTCCAAAAGAAAGAACCCGTAACCCCTAAATATAAACAACACAAACCACCTAACAACATCCCTAACCCCCTAACAACAAACAACCCTAACCCCCAACAACAAACTACTCTAACCCACTAACAACAAACAACCCTAAGCCCCTAACAACAAAGAACCCTAACTCTCTAACAAGAAACAACACTAACCCCCTAACAACAAAAAACACTAACCCCCTAACAACAAACACCACTAACCCCCTAACAACAATCCTAACAACCTAACAACAAACAACACTAACCCCCTAAAAATAAACTACTCTAAACCCCTAACAACAAACAACCCTAACCCCCTAACAACAAACAACCCTAAACCCCTAACAACAAACAACCCTAAACCCCTAACAACAAACAACCCTAACCTTCTAACAACAAACAACCCTAACCCCCTAACAAACAACAACACTAACCGCCTAACCACAAACAACACTAACACCCTAACAACAAAAACTACTAAACCCCAACAAGAAACAACCCTAAACCCCTAACATCAAACACTAAGCCCCTAACAACAAACAACACTAAACCCCGAACAAGAAACTAACCTAACCCCGTAACAACAAACAACCCCAACCTCCTAACAACAAACAACCTTAAACCCCTAACAAGAAACAACCCTAAACCCCTAACAAGAAACTAACCTAACCCTGTAACTACAAACAACCCTAACCTCCTAACAAGAAACAACCTTAAACCCCTAACAACAAACAACCTTACACCCCTAACAACAAACAATCCTAACCGCCTAACAACCAACTACGCTCACTACCTAACCACAAACAACGCTAACACCCTAACCACAAACAACACTAACCCCGTAAGAACAAAGAACACTAACACCCTAACCACAAACAACACTAACACCCTAACAACAAAAACTACTAAACCCCAACAAGAAACAACCCTAAACCCCTAACAACAAACACTAACCCCCTAACAACAAACAACACTAAACCCCTAACAAGAAACTAACCTAACCCCGTAACAACAAACAACCCTAAACGCCTAACAACAAAGAACCTTAAACCCCTAACAACAAACAACCCTAAACCCCTAACAACAAACAACACTAACACCCTAACAACAAAAACCACTAAAACCCAAAAAGAAACAACACTAAACCCTAACAACAAACACTAACCCCCTAACAACAAACAACACTAAACCCCTAACAAGAAACTAACCTAACCCTGTAACAACAAACAACCCTAACCTTCTAACAACAAACAACCTTAAACCCCTAACAACAAACAACCCTAAACCCCTAACAACAAACAACACTAACACCCTAACAACAAAAAACACTAAACCTCAACAAGAAACAACACTAAACCCCTAACAACAAACACTAACCCCCTAACAACAAACAACACTAAACCCCTAACAAGAAACTAACCTAACCCTGTAACAACAAACAACCCTAACCTCCTAACAACAAACAACCTTAACCCCCTAACAAGAAACAACCCTAAACCCCTATCAACGAACAATCCTAACCCCCTAACAACCAACAACGCTCACCCCCTAACCACAAACAACACTAACACCCTAACCACAAACAACACTAACCCCATAAGAACCAACAACACTAACCCCCTACCAACAAACAACACTAACACCCTAACAAGAAACTAACCTAACCCTGTAACAACAAACAACCCTAACCTCCTAACAACAAATACTAACCCCCTAACAACAAACAACACTAAACGCCTAACAAGAAACTAACCTAACCCTGTAACAACAAACAACCGTAACCTCCTAACAACAAACAATCCTAACCGCCTAACAAACAACAACACTAACCCCCTAACAACAAACAACACTAACACCCTAACAACAAAAACCACTAAAGCCCAACAAGAAACAACCCTAGACCCCTAAATACAAACAACACTAACCCCCTAACAACAAACAACACCAACACCCTAACAGCAAAATCTACTAAACCCCAACAAGAAACAACCCTAAACCCCTAACAACAAACACTAACCCCCTAACAACAAACAACACTAAACCCCTAACAAGAAACTAACCTAACCCCGTAACAACAAACAACCCTAACCTCCTAACAACAAACAACCTTAAACCCCTGACAGCAAACAACCCTAAACCCCTAACAACAAACAACACTAACACCCTAACAACAAAAACCACTAAACCCCAACAAGAAACAACACTAAACCCCTAACAACAAACACTAACCCCCTAACAACAAACAACACTAAACCCCTAACAAGAAACTAAGCTAACCCTGTAACAACAAACAACCCTAACCTCCTAACAACAACCTTAAACCCCTAACAACAAACAACCCTAAACCCCTAACAACAAACAATCCTAACCCCCTAACAACCAACAACGCTCAATCCCTAACCACAAACAACACTAACACCCTAACCACAAACAACACTAACCCCGTAAGAACAAAGAACACTAACCCCCTAACAACAAACAACACTAACACCCTAACAACAAAAACCACTAAAGCCCAACAAGAAACAACCCTAAACCCCTAAATACAAACAACACTAACCCCCTAACCACAAACAACACTAACACCCTAACAACAAAAACCACTAAACCTCCAAAAGAAAGAACCCGTAACCCCTAAATATAAACAACACAAACCACCTAACAACATCCCTAACCCCCTAACAACAAACAACCCTAACCCCCAACAACAAACTACTCTAACCCACTAACAACAAACAACCCTAAGCCCCTAACAACAAAGAACCCTAACTCTCTAACAAGAAACAACACTAACCCCCTAACAACAAAAAACACTAACCCCCTAACAACAAACACCACTAACCCCCTAACAACAATCCTAACAACCTAACAACAAACAACACTAACCCCCTAAAAATAAACTACTCTAAACCCCTAACAACAAACAACCCAACCCCCCTAACAACAAACAACCCTAAACCCCTAACAACAAACAACCCTAAACCCCTAACAAAAAACAACACTAACACCCTAAAAACAAAAACCACTAAACCCCAGCAAGAAACAACACTAAACCCCTAACAACAAACACTAACCCCCGAACAACAAACAACACTAAACCCCTAACAAGAAACTAACCTAACCCTGTAACAACAAACAACCCTAAACTCCTAACATCAAACAACCTTAACCCCCTAACAACAAACAACAATAACACCCTAATAACAAAAACCACTAAACCCCAAGAAGAAACAACCCTAAACCCCTAACAACAAACACTAACCCCCTAACAACAAACAACACTAAACCCCTAACAAGAAACTAACCTAACCCCGTAACAACAAACAACCCTAACCTCCTAACAACAAACAACCTTAAACCCCTAACAACAAACAACCCTAAACCCCTAACAAAAAACAACACTAACACCCTAAAAACAAAAACCACTAAACCCCAGCAAGAAACAACACTAAACCCCTAACAACAAACACTAACCCCCGAACAACAAACAACACTAAACCCCTAACAAGAAACTAACCTAACCCTGTAACAACAAACAACCCTAAACTCCTAACATCAAACAACCTTAACCCCCTAACAACAAACAACAATAACACCCTAATAACAAAAACCACTAAACCCCAAGAAGAAACAACCGTAAACCCCTAACAACAAACACTAACCCCCTAACAACAAACAACACTAAACCCCTAACAAGAAACTAACCTAACCCCGTAACAACAAACAACCCTAACCTCCTAACAACAAACAACCTTAAACCCCTAACAGCAAACAACAATAAATCCCTAACAAGAAACAATCCTAACCCCCTAACAACCAACAACGCTCACCCCCTAACCACAAACAGCACTAACACCCTAACCACAAACAACACTAACCCCATAAGAACAAACAACACTAACCCCCTAACAACAAACAACACTAACACCCTAACAACAAAAACTACTAAACCCCAACAAGAAACAACCCTAAACCCCTAACAACAAACACTAACCCCCTAACAACAAACAACACTAAACCCCTAACAAGAAACTAACCTAACCCCGTAACAACAAACAACCCTAACCTCCTAACAACAAACAACCTTAAACCCCTAACAGCAAACAACCCTAAACCCCTAACAAAAAAACAACACTAACACCCTAACAAAAAAAACCACTAAACCCCAACAAGAAACAGCACTGAACCCCTAACAACAAACACTAACTCCCTAACAACAAACAACACTAAACGCCTAACAAGAAACTAACCTAACCCTGTAACAACAAACAACCCTAACCTCCTAACAACAAACAACCCTAACCCACTAACAACAAACAACAATAACCCCCTAACAAACAACAACACTAACCCCCTAACCACAAACAACACTAACACCCTAACAACAAAAACTACTAAACCCCAACAAGAAACAACCCTAAACCCCTAACAACAAACACTAACCCCCTAACAACAAACAACACTAAACGCCTAACAAGAAACTAACCTAACCCTGTAACAACAAACAACCCTAACCTCCTAACAACAAACAATCCTAACCGCCTAACAAACAACAACACTAACCCCCTAGCAACAAACAACACTAACACCCTAACAACAAAAACCACTAAAGCCCAACAAGAAACAACCCTAGACCCCTAAATACAAACAACACTAACCCCCTAACAACAAACAACACCAACACCCTAACAGCAAAATCTACTAAACCCCAACAAGAAACAACCCTAAACCCCTAACAACAAACACTAACCCCCTAACAACAAACAACACTAAACCCCTAACAAGAAACTAACCTAACCCCGTAACAACAAACAACCCTAACCTCCTAACAACAAACAACCTTAAACCCCTGACAGCAAACAGCCCTAAACCCCTAACAACAAACAACACTAACACCCTAACAACAAAAACCACTAAACCCCAACAAGAAACAACACTAAACCCCTAACAACAAACACTAACCCCCTAACAACAAACAACACTAAACCCCTAACAAGAAACTAAGCTAACCCTGTAAGAACAAACAACCCTAACCTCCTAACAACAACCTTAAACCCCTAACAACAAACAACCCTAAACCCCTAACAGCAAACAATCCTAACCCCCTAACAACCAACAACGCTCAATCCCTAACCACAAACAACACTAACACCCTAACCACAAACAACACTAACCCCGTAAGAACAAAGAACACTAACCCCCTAACAACAAACAACACTAACACCCTAACAACAAAAACCACTAAAGCCCAACAAGAAACAACCCTAAACCCCTAAATACAAACAACACTAACCCCCTAACCACAAACAACACTAACACCCTAACAACAAAAACCACTAAACCTCCAAAAGAAAGAACCCGTAACCCCTAAATATAAACAACACAAACCACCTAACAACATCCCTAACCCCCTAACAACAAACAACCCTAACCCCCAACAACAAACTACTCTAACCCACTAACAACAAACAACCCTAAGCCCCTAACAACAAAGAACCCTAACTCTCTAACAAGAAACAACACTAACCCCCTAACAACAAAAAACACTAACCCCCTAACAACAAACACCACTAACCCCCTAACAACAATCCTAACAACCTAACAACAAACAACACTAACCCCCTAAAAATAAACTACTCTAAACCCCTAACAACAAACAACCCTAACCCCCTAACAACAAACAACCCTAAACCCCTAACAACAAACAACCCTAACCTTCTAACAACAAACAACCCTAACCCCCTAACAAACAACAACACTAACAGCCTAACCACAAACAACACTAACACCCTAACAACAAACAACACCAACACCCTAACAACAAAAACTACTAAACCCCAACAAGAAACAACCCTAAACCCCTAACAACAAACACTAACCCCCTAACAACAAACAACACTAAACCCCTAACAAGAAACTAACCTAACCCCGTAACAACAAACAACCCTTACTTCCTAACAACAAACAACCTTAAACCCCTAACAACAACCCTAAACCCCTAACAACAAACAACACTAACACCCTAACAACGAAAAACACTAAACCACAACAAGAAACAACACTAAACCGCTAACAACAAACACTAAAACCCTAAAAACAAACAACACTAAACCCCTAACCAGAAACTAACCTAACCCTGTAAGAACAAACAACCCTAACCTCCTAACAACAAACAACCTTAACCCCCTAACAAGAAACAACCCTAAACCCCTATCAACGAACAATCCTAACCCCCTAACAACCAACAACGCTCACCCCCTAACCACAAACAACACTAACACCCTAACCACAACAACACTAACCCCATAAGAACCAACAACACTAACCCCCTAACAACAAACAACACTAACACCCTAACAAGAAACTAACCTAACCCTGTAACAACAAACAACCCTCACCTCCTAACAACAAATACTAACCCCCTAACAACAAACAACACTAAACGCCTAACAAGAAACTAACCTAACCCTGTAACAACAAACAACCCTAACCTCCTAACAACAAACAATCCTAACCGCCTAACAAACAACAACACTAACCCCCTAACAACAAACAACACTAACACCCTAACAACAAAAACCACTAAAGCCCAACAAGAAACAACCCTAGACCCCTAAATACAAACAACACTAACCCCCTAACAACAAACAACACCAACACCCTAACAGCAAAATCTACTAAACCCCAACAAGAAACAACCCTAAACCCCTAACAACAAACACTAACCCCCTAACAACAAACAACACTAAACCCCTAACAAGAAACTAACCTAACCCCGTAACAACAAACAACCCTAACCTCCTAACAACAAACAACCTTAAACCCCTGACAGCAAACAACCCTAAACCCCTAACAACAAACAACACTAACACCCTAACAACAAAAACCACTAAACCCCAACAAGAAACAACACTAAACCCCTAACAACAAACACTAACCCCCTAACAACAAACAACACTAAACCCCTAACAAGAAACTAAGCTAACCCTGTAAGAACAAACAACCCTAACCTCCTAACAACAACCTTAAACCCCTAACAACAAACAACCCTAAACCCCTAACAGCAAACAATCCTAACCCCCTAACAACCAACAACGCTCAATCCCTAACCACAAACAACACTAACACCCTAACCACAAACAACACTAACCCCGTAAGAACAAAGAACACTAACCCCCTAACAACAAACAACACTAACACCCTAACAACAAAAACCACTAAAGCCCAACAAGAAACAACCCTAAACCCCTAAATACAAACAACACTAACCCCCTAACCACAAACAACACTAACACCCTAACAACAAAAACCACTAAACCTCCAAAAGAAAGAACCCGTAACCCCTAAATATAAACAACACAAACCACCTAACAACATCCCTAACCCCCTAACAACAAACAACCCTAACCCCCAACAACAAACTACTCTAACCCACTAACAACAAACAACCCTAAGCCCCTAACAACAAAGAACCCTAACTCTCTAACAAGAAACAACACTAACCCCCTAACAACAAAAAACACTAACCCCCTAACAACAAACACCACTAACCCCCTAACAACAATCCTAACAACCTAACAACAAACAACACTAACCCCCTAAAAATAAACTACTCTAAACCCCTAACAACAAACAACCCAACCCCCCTAACAACAAACAACCCTAAACCCCTAACAACAAACAACCCTAAACCCCTAACAAAAAACAACACTAACACCCTAAAAACAAAAACCACTAAACCCCAGCAAGAAACAACACTAAACCCCTAACAACAAACACTAACCCCCGAACAACAAACAACACTAAACCCCTAACAAGAAACTAACCTAACCCTGTAACAACAAACAACCCTAAACTCCTAACATCAAACAACCTTAACCCCCTAACAACAAACAACAATAACACCCTAATAACAAAAACCACTAAACCCCAAGAAGAAACAACCCTAAACCCCTAACAACAAACACTAACCCCCTAACAACAAACAACACTAAACCCCTAACAAGAAACTAACCTAACCCCGTAACAACAAACAACCCTAACCTCCTAACAACAAACAACCTTAAACCCCTAACAACAAACAACCCTAAACCCCTAACAAAAAACAACACTAACACCCTAAAAACAAAAACCACTAAACCCCAGCAAGAAACAACACTAAACCCCTAACAACAAACACTAACCCCCGAACAACAAACAACACTAAACCCCTAACAAGAAACTAACCTAACCCTGTAACAACAAACAACCCTAAACTCCTAACATCAAACAACCTTAACCCCCTAACAACAAACAACAATAACACCCTAATAACAAAAACCACTAAACCCCAAGAAGAAACAACCGTAAACCCCTAACAACAAACACTAACCCCCTAACAACAAACAACACTAAACCCCTAACAAGAAACTAACCTAACCCCGTAACAACAAACAACCCTAACCTCCTAACAACAAACAACCTTAAACCCCTAACAGCAAACAACAATAAATCCCTAACAAGAAACAATCCTAACCCCCTAACAACCAACAACGCTCACCCCCTAACCACAAACAGCACTAACACCCTAACCACAAACAACACTAACCCCATAAGAACAAACAACACTAACCCCCTAACAACAAACAACACTAACACCCTAACAACAAAAACTACTAAACCCCAACAAGAAACAACCCTAAACCCCTAACAACAAACACTAACCCCCTAACAACAAACAACACTAAACCCCTAACAAGAAACTAACCTAACCCCGTAACAACAAACAACCCTAACCTCCTAACAACAAACAACCTTAAACCCCTAACAGCAAACAACCCTAAACCCCTAACAAAAAAACAACACTAACACCCTAACAAAAAAAACCACTAAACCCCAACAAGAAACAGCACTGAACCCCTAACAACAAACACTAACTCCCTAACAACAAACAACACTAAACGCCTAACAAGAAACTAACCTAACCCTGTAACAACAAACAACCCTAACCTCCTAACAACAAACAACCCTAACCCACTAACAACAAACAACAATAACCCCCTAACAAACAACAACACTAACCCCCTAACCACAAACAACACTAACACCCTAACAACAAAAACTACTAAACCCCAACAAGAAACAACCCTAAACCCCTAACAACAAACACTAACCCCCTAACAACAAACAACACTAAACGCCTAACAAGAAACTAACCTAACCCTGTAACAACAAACAACCCTAACCTCCTAACAACAAACAATCCTAACCGCCTAACAAACAACAACACTAACCCCCTAGCAACAAACAACACTAACACCCTAACAACAAAAACCACTAAAGCCCAACAAGAAACAACCCTAGACCCCTAAATACAAACAACACTAACCCCCTAACAACAAACAACACCAACACCCTAACAGCAAAATCTACTAAACCCCAACAAGAAACAACCCTAAACCCCTAACAACAAACACTAACCCCCTAACAACAAACAACACTAAACCCCTAACAAGAAACTAACCTAACCCCGTAACAACAAACAACCCTAACCTCCTAACAACAAACAACCTTAAACCCCTGACAGCAAACAGCCCTAAACCCCTAACAACAAACAACACTAACACCCTAACAACAAAAACCACTAAACCCCAACAAGAAACAACACTAAACCCCTAACAACAAACACTAACCCCCTAACAACAAACAACACTAAACCCCTAACAAGAAACTAAGCTAACCCTGTAAGAACAAACAACCCTAACCTCCTAACAACAACCTTAAACCCCTAACAACAAACAACCCTAAACCCCTAACAGCAAACAATCCTAACCCCCTAACAACCAACAACGCTCAATCCCTAACCACAAACAACACTAACACCCTAACCACAAACAACACTAACCCCGTAAGAACAAAGAACACTAACCCCCTAACAACAAACAACACTAACACCCTAACAACAAAAACCACTAAAGCCCAACAAGAAACAACCCTAAACCCCTAAATACAAACAACACTAACCCCCTAACCACAAACAACACTAACACCCTAACAACAAAAACCACTAAACCTCCAAAAGAAAAAACCCGTAACCCCTAAATATAAACAACACAAACCACCTAACAACATCCCTAACCCCCTAACAACAAACAACCCTAACCCCCAACAACAAACTACTCTAACCCACTAACAACAAACAACCCTAAGCCCCTAACAACAAAGAACCCTAACTCTCTAACAAGAAACAACACTAACCCCCTAACAACAAAAAACACTAACCCCCTAACAACAAACACCACTAACCCCCTAACAACAATCCTAACAACCTAACAACAAACAACACTAACCCCCTAAAAATAAACTACTCTAAACCCCTAACAACAAACAACCCTAACCCCCTAACAACAAACAACCCTAAACCCCTAACAACAAACAACCCTAACCTTCTAACAACAAACAACCCTAACCCCCTAACAAACAACAACACTAACAGCCTAACCACAAACAACACTAACACCCTAACAACAAACAACACCAACACCCTAACAACAAAAACTACTAAACCCCAACAAGAAACAACCCTAAACCCCTAACAACAAACACTAACCCCCTAACAACAAACAACACTAAACCCCTAACAAGAAACTAACCTAACCCCGTAACAACAAACAACCCTTACTTCCTAACAACAAACAACCTTAAACCCCTAACAACAACCCTAAACCCCTAACAACAAACAACACTAACACCCTAACAACGAAAAACACTAAACCACAACAAGAAACAACACTAAACCGCTAACAACAAACACTAAAACCCTAAAAACAAACAACACTAAACCCCTAACCAGAAACTAACCTAACCCTGTAAGAACAAACAACCCTAACCTCCTAACAACAAACAACCTTAACCCCCTAACAAGAAACAACCCTAAACCCCTATCAACGAACAATCCTAACCCCCTAACAACCAACAACGCTCACCCCCTAACCACAAACAACACTAACACCCTAACCACAAACAACACTAACCCCATAAGAACCAACAACACTAACCCCCTAACAACAAACAACACTAACACCCTAACAAGAAACTAACCTAACCCTGTAACAACAAACAACCCTCACCTCCTAACAACAAATACTAACCCCCTAACAACAAACAACACTAAACGCCTAACAAGAAACTAACCTAACCCTGTAACAACAAACAACCCTAACCTCCTAACAACAAACAATCCTAACCGCCTAACAAACAACAACACTAACCCCCTAACAACAAACAACACTAACACCCTAACAACAAAAACCACTAAAGCCCAACAAGAAACAACCCTAGACCCCTAAATACAAACAACACTAACCCCCTAACAACAAACAACACCAACACCCTAACAGCAAAATCTACTAAACCCCAACAAGAAACAACCCTAAACCCCTAACAACAAACACTAACCCCCTAACAACAAACAACACTAAACCCCTAACAAGAAACTAACCTAACCCCGTAACAACAAACAACCCTAACCTCCTAACAACAAACAACCTTAAACCCCTGACAGCAAACAACCCTAAACCCCTAACAACAAACAACACTAACACCCTAACAACAAAAACCACTAAACCCCAACAAGAAACAACACTAAACCCCTAACAACAAACACTAACCCCCTAACAACAAACAACACTAAACCCCTAACAAGAAACTAAGCTAACCCTGTAAGAACAAACAACCCTAACCTCCTAACAACAACCTTAAACCCCTAACAACAAACAACCCTAAACCCCTAACAACAAACAATCCTAACCCCCTAACAACCAACAACGCTCAATCCCTAACCACAAACAACACTAACACCCTAACCACAAACAACACTAACCCCGTAAGAACAAAGAACACTAACCCCCTAACAACAAACAACACTAACACCCTAACAACAAAAACCACTAAAGCCCAACAAGAAACAACCCTAAACCCCTAAATACAAACAACACTAACCCCCTAACCACAAACAACACTAACACCCTAACAACAAAAACCACTAAACCTCCAAAAGAAAGAACCTGTAACCCCTAAATATAAACAACACAAACCACCTAACAACATCCCTAACCCCCTAACAACAAACAACCCTAACCCCCAACAACAAACTACTCTAACCCACTAACAACAAACAACCCTAAGCCCCTAACAACAAAGAACCCTAACTCTCTAACAAGAAACAACACTAACCCCCTAACAACAAAAAACACTAACTCCCTAACAACAAACACCACTAACCCCCTAACAACAATCCTAACAACCTAACAACAAACAACACTAACCCCCTAAGAATAAACTACTCTAAACCCCTAATAACAAACAACCCTAACCCCCTAACAACAAACAACCCTAAACCCCTAAAAACAAACAACCCTAACCTTCTAACAACAAACAACCCTAACCCCCTAACAAACAACAACACTAAAAGCCTAACCACAAACAACACTAACACCCTAACAACAAACAACACCAACACCCTAACAACAAAAACTACTAAATCCCAACAAGAAACA
Organism: Loxodonta africana; assembly: GCF_030014295.1. Classification (NCBI taxonomy): domain Eukaryota; kingdom Metazoa; phylum Chordata; class Mammalia; order Proboscidea; family Elephantidae; genus Loxodonta; species Loxodonta africana. The sequence goes on along the minus strand of NC_087356.1, from coordinate 86,738,655 downwards.
ACCCTAAACCCCTAACAACAAACACTAACCCCCTAACAACAAACAACACTAAACCCCTAACAAGAAACTAAGCGAACCCCGTAACAACAAACAACCCTAACCTCCTAACAACAAACAACCTTAAACCCCTAACAACAACCCTAAACCCCTAACAACAAACAACACTAACACCCTAACAACGAAAAACACTAAACCCCAACAAGAAACAACACTAAACCGCTAACAACAAACACTAAAACCCTAAAAACAAACAACACTAAACCCCTAACAAGAAACTAACCTAACCCTGTAAGAACAAACAACCCTAACCTCTTAACAACAAACAACCCTAACCCCCTAACAAACAACAACACTAACCCCCTAACCACAAACAACACTAACACCCTAACAACAAAAACTACTAAACCCCAACAAGAAACAACCCTAAACCCCTAACAACAAACACTAACCCCCTAACAACAAACAACACTAAACCCCTAACAAGAAACTAACCTAACCCCGTAACAACAAACAACCCTAACCTCCTAACAACAAACAACCTTAAACCCCTAACAACAAACAACCCTAAACCCCTAACAAAAAACAACACTAACACCCTAAAAACAAAAACCACTAAACCCCAGCAAGAAACAACACTAAACCCCTAACAACAAACACTAACCCCCTAACAACAAACAACACTAAACCCCTAACAAGAAACTAACCTAACCCTGTAACAACAAACAACCCTAAACTCCTAACATCAAACAACCTTAACCCCCTAACAACAAACAACAATAACACCCTAATAACAAAAACCACTAAACCCCAAGAAGAAACAACCCTAAACCCCTAACAACAAACACTAACCCCCTAACAACAAACAACACTAAACCCCTAACAAGAAACTAACCTAACCCCGTAACAACAAACAACCCTAACCTCCTAACAACAAACAACCTTAAACCCCTAATAGCAAACAACAATAAATCCCTAACAAGAAACAATCCTAACCCTCTAACAACCAACAACGCTCACCGCCTAACCACAAACAGCACTAACACCCTAACCACAAACAACACTAACCCCATAAGAACAAACAACACTAACCCCCTAACAACAAACAACACTAACACCCTAACAACAAAAACTACTAAACCCCAACAAGAAACAACCCTAAACCCCTAACAACAAACACTAACCCCCTAACAACAAACAACACTAAACCCCTAACAAGAAACTAACCTAACCCCGTAACAACAAACAACCCTAACCTCCTAACAACAAACAACCTTAAACCCCTAACAGCAAACAACCCTAAACCCCTAACAAAAAAACAACACTAACACCCTAACAAAAAAAACCACTAAACCCCAACAAGAAACAGCACTGAACCCCTAACAACAAACACTAACCCCCTAACAACAAACAACACTAAACGCCTAACAAGAAACTAACCTAACCCTGTAACAACAAACAACCCTAACCTCCTAACAACAAACAACCCTAACCCACTAACAACAAACAACAATAACCCCCTAACAAACAACAACACTAACCCCCTAACCACAAACAACACTAACACCCTAACAACAAAAACTACTAAACCCCAACAAGAAACAACCCTAAACCCCTAACAACAAACACTAACCCCCTAACAACAAACAACACTAAACGCCTAACAAGAAACTAACCTAACCCTGTAACAACAAACAACCCTAACCTCCTAACAACAAACAATCCTAACCGCCTAACAAACAACAACACTAACCCCCTAGCAACAAACAACACTAACACCCTAACAACAAAAACCACTAAAGCCCAACAAGAAACAACCCTAGACCCCTAAATACAAACAACACTAACCCCCTAACAACAAACAACACCAACACCCTAACAGCAAAATCTACTAAACCCCAACAAGAAACAACCCTAAACCCCTAACAACAAACACTAACCCCCTAACAACAAACAACACTAAACCCCTAACAAGAAACTAACCTAACCCCGTAACAACAAACAACCCTAACCTCCTAACAACAAACAACCTTAAACCCCTGACAGCAAACAACCCTAAACCCCTAACAACAAACAACACTAACACCCTAACAACAAAAACCACTAAACCCCAACAAGAAACAACACTAAACCCCTAACAACAAACACTAACCCCCTAACAACAAACAACACTAAACCCCTAACAAGAAACTAAGCTAACCCTGTAAGAACAAACAACCCTAACCTCCTAACAACAACCTTAAACCCCTAACAACAAACAACCCTAAACCCCTAACAGCAAACAATCCTAACCCCCTAACAACCAACAACGCTCAATCCCTAACCACAAACAACACTAACACCCTAACCACAAACAACACTAACCCCGTAAGAACAAAGAACACTAACCCCCTAACAACAAACAACACTAACACCCTAACAACAAAAACCACTAAAGCCCAACAAGAAACAACCCTAAACCCCTAAATACAAACAACACTAACCCCCTAACCACAAACAACACTAACACCCTAACAACAAAAACCACTAAACCTCCAAAAGAAAGAACCCGTAACCCCTAAATATAAACAACACAAACCACCTAACAACATCCCTAACCCCCTAACAACAAACAACCCTAACCCCCAACAACAAACTACTCTAACCCACTAACAACAAACAACCCTAAGCCCCTAACAACAAAGAACCCTAACTCTCTAACAAGAAACAACACTAACCCCCTAACAACAAAAAACACTAACCCCCTAACAACAAACACCACTAACCCCCTAACAACAATCCTAACAACCTAACAACAAACAACACTAACCCCCTAAAAATAAACTACTCTAAACCCCTAACAACAAACAACCCTAACCCCCTAACAACAAACAACCCTAAACCCCTAACAACAAACAACCCTAACCTTCTAACAACAAACAACCCTAACCCCCTAACAAACAACAACACTAACAGCCTAACCACAAACAACACTAACACCCTAACAACAAACAACACCAACACCCTAACAACAAAAACTACTAAACCCCAACAAGAAACAACCCTAAACCCCTAACAACAAACACTAACCCCCTAACAACAAACAACACTAAACCCCTAACAAGAAACTAACCTAACCCCGTAACAACAAACAACCCTAACTTCCTAACAACAAACAACCTTAAACCCCTAACAACAACCCTAAACCCCTAACAACAAACAACACTAACACCCTAACAACGAAAAACACTAAACCACAACAAGAAACAACACTAAACCGCTAACAACAAACACTAAAACCCTAAAAACAAACAACACTAAACCCCTAACCAGAAACTAACCTAACCCTGTAAGAACAAACAACCCTAACCTCCTAACAACAAACAACCCTAACCCCCTAACAAACAACAACACTAACCCCCTAACCACAAACAACACTAACACCCTAACAACAAAAACTACTAAACCCCAACAAGAAACAACCCTAAACCCCTAACAAGAAACACTAACCCCCTAACAACAAACAACACTAAACCCCTAACAAGAAACTAACCTAACCCCGTAACAACAAACAACTCTAACCTCCTAACAACAAACAACCTTAAACCCCTAACAACAAACAACCCTAAACCCCTAACAAAAAACAACACTAACACCCTAAAAACAAAAACCACTAAACCCCAGCAAGAAACAACACTAAACCCCTAACAACAAACACTAACCCCCGAACAACAAACAACACTAAACCCCTAACAAGAAACTAACCTAACCCTGTAACAACAAACAACCCTAAACTCCTAACATCAAACAACCTTAACCCCCTAACAACAAACAACAATAACACCCAAATAACAAAAACCACTAAACCCAAAGAAGAAACAACCCTAAACCCCTAACAACAAACACTAACCCCCTAACAACAAACAACACTAAACCCCTAACAAGAAACTAACCTAACCCCGTAACAACAAACAACCCTAACCTCCTAACAACAAACAACCTTAAACCCCTAACAGCAAACAACCCTAAATCCCTAACAAGAAACAATCCTAACCCCCTAACAACCAACAACACTCACTCCCTAACCACAAACAGCACTAACACCCTAACCACAAACAACACTAACCCCCTAACAACAAACAACACTAAACCCCTAACAAGAAACTAACCTAACCCTGTAACAACAAAGAACCCTAACCTCCTAACAACAAACAACCCTAAACCCCTAACAACAATCAACACTAACACCCTAACAACAAAAACCACTAAACCCCAACAAGAAACAACACTAAACCCCTAACAACAAACACTAACCTCCTAACAACAAACAACACTAAACCCCTAACAAGAAACTAACCTAACCCTGTAACTACAAACAACCCTAACCTCCTAACAAGAAACAACCTTAAACCCCTAACAACAAACAACCTTACACCCCTAACAACAAACAATTCTAACCCCCTAACAACCAACTACGCTCACTACCTAACCACAAACAACGCTAACACCCTAACCACAAACAACACTAACCCCGTAAGAACAAAGAACACTAACACCCTAACCACAAACAACACTAACACCCTAACAACAAAAACTACTAAACCCCAACAAGAAACAACCCTAAACCCCTAACAACAAACACTAACCCCCTAACAACAAACAACACTAAACCCCTAACAAGAAACTAACCTAACCCCGTAACAACAAACAACCCTAACCGCCTAACAACAAAGAACTTTAAACCCCTAACAACAAACAACCCTAAACCCCTAACAACAAACAACACTAACACCCTAACAACAAAAACCACTAAAACCCAAAAAGAAACAACACTAAACCCTAACAACAAACACTAACCCCCTAACAACAAACAACACTAAACCCCTAACAAGAAACTAACCTAACCCTGTAACAACAAACAACCCTAACCTTCTAACAACAAACAACCTTAAACCCCTAACAACAAACAACCCTAAACCCCTAACAACAAACAACACTAACACCCTAACAACAAAAAACACTAAACCTCAACAAGAAACAACACTAAACCCCTAACAACAAACACTAACCCCCTAACAACAAACAACACTAAACCCCTAACAAGAAACTAACCTAACCCTGTAACAACAAACAACCCTAACCTCCTAACAACAAACAACCTTAACCCCCTAACAAGAAACAACCCTAAACCCCTATCAACGAACAATCCTAACCCCCTAACAGCCAACAACGCTCACCCCCTAACCACAAACAACACTAACACCCTAACCACAAACAACACTAACCCCATAAGAACCAACAACACTAACCCCCTAACAACAAACAACACTAACACCCTAACAAGAAACTAACCTAACCCTGTAACAACAAACAACCCTAACCTCCTAACAACAAATACTAACACCCTAACAACAAACAACACTAAACGCCTAACAAGAAACTAACCTAACCCTGTAACAACAAACAACCCTAACCTCCTAACAACAAACAATCCTAACCGCCTAACAAACAACAACACTAACCCCCTAACAACAAACAACACTAACACCCTAACAACAAAAACCACTAAAGCCCAACAAGAAACAACCCTAGACCCCTAAATACAAACAACACTAACCCCCTAAGAACAAACAACACCAACACCCTAACAGCAAAATCTACTAAACCCCAACAAGAAACAACCCTAAACCCCTAACAACAAACACTAACCCCCTAACAACAAACAACACTAAACCCCTAACAAGAAACTAACCTAACCCCGTAACAACAAACAACCCTAACCTCCTAACAACAAACAACCTTAAACCCCTGACAGCAAACAACCCTAAACCCCTAACAACAAACAACACTAACACCCTAACAACAAAAACCACTAAACCCCAACAAGAAACAACACTAAACCCCTAACAACAAACACTAACCCCCTAACAACAAACAACACTAAACCCCTAACATGAAACTAAGCTAACCCTGTAACAACAAACAACCCTAACCTCCTAACAACAACCTTAAACCCCTAACAACAAACAACCCTAAACCCCTAACAACAAACAATCCTAACCCCCTAACAACCAACAACGCTCAATCCCTAACCACAAACAACACTAACACCCTAACCACAAACAACACTAACCCCGTAAGAACAAAGAACACTAACCCCCTAACAACAAACAACACTAACACCCTAACAACAAAAACCACTAAAGCCGAACAAGAAACAACCCTAAACCCCTAAATACAAACAACACTAACCCCCTAACCACAAACAACACTAACACCCTAACAACAAAAACCACTAAACCTCCAAAAGAAAGAACCCGTAACCCCTAAATATAAACAACACAAACCACCTAACAACATCCCTAACCCCCTAACAACAAACAACCCTAACCCCCAACAACAAACTACTCTAACCCACTAACAACAAACAACCCTAAGCCCCTAACAACAAAGAACCCTAACTCTCTAACAAGAAACAACACTAACCCCCTAACAACAAAAAACACTAACTCCCTAACAACAAACACCACTAACCCCCTAACAACAATCCTAACAACCTAACAACAAACAACACTAACCCCCTAAAAATAAACTACTCTAAACCCCTAACAACAAACAACCCTAACCCCCTAACAACAAACAACCCTAAACCCCTAAAAACAAACAACCCTAACCTTCTAACAACAAACAACCCTAACCCCCTTACAAACAACAACACTAAAAGCCTAACCACAAACAACACTAACACCCTAACAACAAACAAGACCAACACCCTAACAACAAAAACTACTAAATCCCAACAAGAAACAACCCTAAACCCCTAACAACAAACACTAACCCCCTAACAACAAACAACACTAAACCCCTAACAAGAAACTAACCGAACCCCGTAACAACAAACAACCCTAACCTCCTAACAACAAACAACCTTAAACCCCTAACAACAACCCTAAACCCCTAACAACAAACAACACTAACACCCTAACAACGAAAAACACTAAACCCCCACAAGAAACAACACTAAACCGCTAACAACAAACACTAAAACCCTAAAAACAAACAACACTAAACCCCTAACAAGAAACTAACCTAACCCTGTAAGAACAAACAACCCTAACCTCCTAACAACAAACAACCCTAACACCCTAACAAACAACAACACTAACCCCCTAACCACAAACAACACTAACACCCTAACAACAAAAACTACTAAACCCCAACAAGAAACAACCCTAAACCCCTAACAACAAACACTAACCCCCTAACAACAAACAACACTAAACCCCTAACAAGAAACTAACCTAACCCCGTAACAACAAACAACCCTAACCTCCTAACAACAAACAACCTTAAACCCCTAACAACAAACAACCCTAAACCCCTAACAAAAAACAACACTAACACCCTAAAAACAAAAACCACTAAACCCCAGCAAGAAACAACACTAAACCCCTAACAACAAACACTAACCCCCGAACAACAAACAACACTAAACCCCTAACAAGAAACTAACCTAACCCTGTAACAACAAACAACCCTAAACTCCTAACATCAAACAACCTTAACCCCCTAACAACAAACAACAATAACACCCTAATAACAAAAACCACTAAACCCCAAGAAGAAACAACCCTAAACCCCTAACAACAAACACTAAAACCCTAACAACAAACAACACTAAACCCCTAACAAGAAACTAACCTAACCCCGTAACAACAAACAACCCTAACCTCCTAACAACAAACAACCTGAAACCCCTAACAGCAAACAACAATAAATCCCTAACAAGAAACAATCCTAACCCCCTAACAACCAACAACGCTCACCCCCTAATCACAAACAGCACTAACACCCTAACCACAAACAACACTAACCCCATAAGAACAAACAACACTAACCCCCTAACAACAAACAACACTAACACCCTAACAACAAAAACTACTAAACCCCAACAAGAAACAACCCTAAACCCCTAACAACAAACACTAACCCCCTAACAACAAACAACACTAAACGCCTAACAAGAAACTAACCTAACCCTGTAACAACAAACAACCCTAACCTCCTAACAACAAACAATCCTAACCGCCTAACAAACAACAACACTAACCCCCTAGCAACAAACAACACTAACACCCTAACAACAAAAACCACTAAAGCCCAACAAGAAACAACCCTAGACCCCTAAATACAAACAACACTAACCCCCTAACAACAAACAACACCAACACCCTAACAGCAAAATCTACTAAACCCCAACAAGAAACAACCCTAAACCCCTAACAACAAACACTAACCCCCTAACAACAAACAACACTAAACCCCTAACAAGAAACTAACCTAATCCCGTAACAACAAACAACCCTAACCTCCTAACAACAAACAACCTTAAACCCCTGACAGCAAACAACCCTAAACCCCTAACAACAAACAACACTAACACCCTAACAACAAAAACCACTAAACCCCAACAAGAAACAACACTAAACCCCTAACAACAAACACTAACCCCCTAACAACAAACAACACTAAACCCCTAACAAGAAACTAACCTAACCCTGTAACAACAAACAACCCTAACCTCCTAACAACAACCTTAAACCCCTAACAACAAACAACCCTAAACCCCTAACAGCAAACAATCCTAACCCCCTAACAACCAACAACGCTCAATCCCTAACCACAAACAACACTAACACCCTAACCACAAACAACACTAACCCCGTAAGAACAAAGAACACTAACCCCCTAACAACAAACAACACTAACACCCTAACAACAAAAACCACTAAAGCCGAACAAGAAACAACCCTAAACCCCTAAATACAAACAACACTAACCCCCTAACCACAAACAACACTAACACCCTAACAACAAAAACCACTAAACCTCCAAAAGAAAGAACCCGTAACCCCTAAATATAAACAACACAAACCACCTAACAACATCCCTAACCCCCTAACAACAAACAACCCTAACCCCCAACAACAAACTACTCTAACCCACTAACAACAAACAACCCTAAGCCCCTAACAACAAAGAACCCTAACTCTCTAACAAGAAACAACACTAACCCCCTAACAACAAAAAACACTAACCCCCTAACAACAAACACCACTAACCCCCTAACAACAATCCTAACAACCTAACAACAAACAACACTAACCCCCTAAAAATAAACTACTCTAAACCCCTAACAACAAACAACCCAACCCCCCTAACAACAAACAACCCTAAACCCCTAACAACAAACAACCCTAAACCCCTAACAAAAAACAACACTAACACCCTAAAAACAAAAACCACTAAACCCCAGCAAGAAACAACACTAAACCCCTAACAACAAACACTAACCCCCGAACAACAAACAACACTAAACCCCTAACAAGAAACTAACCTAACCCTGTAACAACAAACAACCCTAAACTCCTAACATCAAACAACCTTAACCCCCTAACAACAAACAACAATAACACCCTAATAACAAAAACCACTAAACCCCAAGAAGAAACAACCCTAAACCCCTAACAACAAACACTAACCCCCTAACAACAAACAACACTAAACCCCTAACAAGAAACTAACCTAACCCCGTAACAACAAACAACCCTAACCTCCTAACAACAAACAACCTTAAACCCCTAACAACAAACAACCCTAAACCCCTAACAAAAAACAACACTAACACCCTAAAAACAAAAACCACTAAACCCCAGCAAGAAACAACACTAAACCCCTAACAACAAACACTAACCCCCGAACAACAAACAACACTAAACCCCTAACAAGAAACTAACCTAACCCTGTAACAACAAACAACCCTAAACTCCTAACATCAAACAACCTTAACCCCCTAACAACAAACAACAATAACACCCTAATAACAAAAACCACTAAACCCCAAGAAGAAACAACCCTAAACCCCTAACAACAAACACTAACCCCCTAACAACAAACAACACTAAACCCCTAACAAGAAACTAACCTAACCCCGTAACAACAAACAACCCTAACCTCCTAACAACAAACAACCTTAAACCCCTAACAGCAAACAACAATAAATCCCTAACAAGAAACAATCCTAACCCCCTAACAACCAACAACGCTCACCCCCTAACCACAAACAGCACTAACACCCTAACCACAAACAACACTAACCGCATAAGAACAAACAACACTAACCCCCTAACAACAAACAACACTAACACCCTAACAACAAAAACTACTAAACCCCAACAAGAAACAACCCTAAACCCCTAACAACAAACACTAACCCCCTAACAACAAACAACACTAAACCCCTAACAAGAAACTAACCTAACCCCGTAACAACAAACAACCCTAACCTCCTAACAACAAACAACCTTAAACCCCTAACAGCAAACAACCCTAAACCCCTAACAAAAAAACAACACTAACACCCTAACAAAAAAAACCACTAAACCCCAACAAGAAACAGCACTGAACCCCTAACAACAAACACTAACTCCCTAACAACAAACAACACTAAACGCCTAACAAGAAACTAACCTAACCCTGTAACAACAAACAACCCTAACCTCCTAACAACAAACAACCCTAACCCACTAACAACAAACAACAATAACCCCCTAACAAACAACAACACTAACCCCCTAACCACAAACAACACTAACACCCTAACAACAAAAACTAATAAACCCCAACAAGAAACAACCCTAAACCCCTAACAACAAACACTAACCCCCTAACAACAAACAACACTAAACGCCTAACAAGAAACTAACCTAACCCTGTAACAACAAACAACCCTAACCTCCTAACAACAAACAATCCTAACCGCCTAACAAACAACAACACTAACCCCCTAGCAACAAACAACACTAACACCCTAACAACAAAAACCACTAAAGCCCAACAAGAAACAACCCTAGACCCCTAAATACAAACAACACTAACCCCCTAACAACAAACAACACCAACACCCTAACAGCAAAATCTACTAAACCCCAACAAGAAACAACCCTAAACCCCTAACAACAAACACTAACCCCCTAACAACAAACAACACTAATCCCCTAACAAGAAACTAACCAAACCCCGTAACAACAAACAACCCTAACCTCCTAACAACAAACAACCTTAAACCCCTGACAGCAAACAACCCTAAACCCCTAACAACAAACAACACTAACACCCTAACAACAAAAACCACTAAACCCCAACAAGAAACAACACTAAACCCCTAACAACAAACACTAACCCCCTAACAACAAACAACACTAAACCCCTAACAAGAAACTAAGCTAACCCTGTAAGAACAAACAACCCTAACCTCCTAACAACAACCTTAAACCCCTAACAACAAACAACCCTAAACCCCTAACAGCAAACAATCCTAACCCCCTAACAACCAACAACGCTCAATCCCTAACCACAAACAACACTAACACCCTAACCACAAACAACACTAACCCCGTAAGAACAAAGAACACTAACCCCCTAACAACAAACAACACTAACACCCTAACAACAAAAACCACTAAAGCCCAACAAGAAACAACCCTAAACCCCTAAATACAAACAACACTAACCCCCTAACCACAAACAACACTAACACCCTAACAACAAAAACCACTAAACCTCCAAAAGAAAGAACCCGTAACCCCTAAATATAAACAACACAAACCACCTAACAACATCCCTAACCCCCTAACAACAAACAACCCTAACCCCCAACAACAAACTACTCTAACCCACTAACAACAAACAACCCTAAGCCCCTAACAACAAAGAACCCTAACTCTCTAACAAGAAACAACACTAACCCCCTAACAACAAGAAACACTAACCCCCTAACAACAAACACCACTAACCCCCTAACAACAATCCTAACAACCTAACAACAAACAACACTAACCCCCTAAAAATAAACTACTCTAAACCCCTAACAACAAACAACCCTAACCCCCTAACAACAAACAACCCTAAACCCCTAACAACAAACAACCCTAACCTTCTAACAACAAACAACCCTAACCCCCTAACAAACAACAACACTAACCGCCTAACCACAAACAACACTAACACCCTAACAACAAACAACACCAACACCCTAACAACAAAAACTACTAAATCCCAACAAGAAACAACCCTAAACCCCTAACAACAAACACTAACCCCCTAACAACAAACAACACTAAACCCCTAACAAGAAACTAACCTAACCCCGTAACAACAAACAACCCTAACTTCCTAACAACAAACAACCTTAAACCCCTAACAACAACCCTAAACCCCTAACAACAAACAACACTAACACCCTTACAACGAAAAACACTAAACCCCAACAAGAAACAACACTAAACCGCTAACAACAAACACTAAAACCCTAAAAACAAACAACACTAAACCCCTAACAAGAAACTAACCTAACCCTGTAAGAACAAACAACCCTAACCTCCTAACAACAAACAACCCTAACCCCCTAACAAACAACAACACTAACCCCCTAACCACAAACAACACTAACACCCTAACAACAAAAACTACTAAACCCCAACAAGAAACAACCCTAACCTCCTAACAACAAACACTAACCCCCTAACAACAAACAACACTAAACGCCTAACAAGAAACTAACCTAACCCTGTAACAACAAACAACCCTAACCTCCTAACAACAAACAATCCTAACCGCCTAACAAACAACAACACTAACCCCCTAACAACAAACAACACTAACACCCTAACAACAAAAACCACTAAAGCCCAACAAGAAACAACCCTAGACCCCTAAATACAAACAACACTAACCCCCTAACAACAAACAACACCAACACCCTAACAGCAAAATCTACTAAACCCCAACAAGAAACAACCCTAAACCCCTAACAACAAACACTAACCCCCTAACAACAAACAACACTAAACCCCTAACAAGAAACTAACCTAACCCCGTAACAACAAACAACCCTAACCTCCTAACAACAAACAACCTTAAACCCCTGACAGCAAACAACCCTAAACCCCTAACAACAAACAACACTAACACCCTAACAACAAAAACCACTAAACCCCAACAAGAAACAACACTAAACCCCTAACAACAAACACTAACCCCCTAACAACAAACAACACTAAACCCCTAACAAGAAACTAAGCTAACCCTGTAAGAACAAACAACCCTAACCTCCTAACAACAACCTTAAACCCCTAACAACAAACAACCCTAAACCCCTAACAACAAACAATCCTAACCCCCTAACAACCAACAACGCTCAATCCCTAACCACAAACAACACTAACACCCTAACCACAAACAACACTAACCCCGTAAGAACAAAGAACACTAACCCCCTAACAACAAACAACACTAACACCCTAACAACAAAAACCACTAAAGCCCAACAAGAAACAACCCTAAACCCCTAAATACAAACAACACTAACCCCCTAACCACAAACAACACTAACACCCTAACAACAAAAACCACTAAACCTCCAAAAGAAAGAACCCGTAACCCCTAAATATAAACAACACAAACCACCTAACAACATCCCTAACCCCCTAACAACAAACAACCCTAACCCCCAACAACAAACTACTCTAACCCACTAACAACAAACAACCCTAAGCCCCTAACAACAAAGAACCCTAACTCTCTAACAAGAAACAACACTAACCCCCTAACAACAAAAAACACTAACCCCCAAACAACAAACACCACTAACCCCCTAACAACAATCCTAACAACCTAACAACAAACAACACTAACCCCCTAAAAATAAACTACTCTAAACCCCTAACAACAAACAACCCTAACCCCCTAACAACAAACAACCCTAAACCCCTAACAACAAACAACCCTAACCTTCTAACAACAAACAACCCTAACCCCCTAACAAACAACAACACTAACAGCCTAACCACAAACAACACTAACACCCTAACAACAAACAACACCAACACCCTAACAACAAAAACTACTAAACCCCAACAAGAAACAACCCTAAACCCCTAACAACAAACACTAACCCCCTAACAACAAACAACACTAAACCCCTAACAAGAAACTAACCTAACCCCGTAACAACAAACAACCCTAACTTCCTAACAACAAACAACCTTAAACCCCTAACAACAACCCTAAACCCCTAACAACAAACAACACTAACACCCTAACAACGAAAAACACTAAACCACAACAAGAAACAACACTAAACCGCTAACAACAAACACTAAAACCCTAAAAACAAACAACACTAAACCCCTAACCAGAAACTAACCTAACCGTGTAAGAACAAACAACCCTAACCTCCTAACAACAAACAACCCTAACCCCCTAACAAACAACAACACTAACCCCCTAACCACAAACAACACTAACACCCTAACAACAAAAACTACTAAACCCCAACAAGAAACAACCCTAAACCCCTAACAAGAAACACTAACCCCCTAACAACAAACAACACTAAACCCCTAACAAGAAACTAACCTAACCCCGTAACAACAAACAACCCTAACCTCCTAACAACAAACAACCTTAAACCCCTAACAACAAACAACCCTAAACCCCTAACAAAAAACAACACTAACACCCTAAAAACAAAAACCACTAAACCCCAGCAAGAAACAACACTAAACCCCTAACAACAAACACTAACCCCCGAACAACAAACAACACTAAACCCCTAACAAGAAACTAACCTAACCCTGTAACAACAAACAACCCTAAACTCCTAACATCAAACAACCTTAACCCCCTAACAACAAACAACAATAACACCCAAATAACAAAAACCACTAAACCCCAAGAAGAAACAACCCTAAACCCCTAACAACAAACACTAACCCCCTAACAACAAACAACACTAAACCCCTAACAAGAAACTAACCTAACCCCGTAACAACAAACAACCCTAACCTCCTAACAACAAACAACCTTAAACCCCTAAGAGCAAACAACCCTAAATCCCTAACAAGAAACAATCCTAACCCCCTAACAACCAACAACACTCACTCCCTAACCACAAACAGCACTAACACCCTAACCACAAACAACACTAACCCCCTAACAACAAACAACACTAAACCCCTAACAAGAAACTAACCTAACCCTGTAACAACAAAGAACCCTAACCTCCTAACAACAAACAACCCTAAACCCCTAACAACAATCAACACTAACACCCTAACAACAAAAACCACTAAACCCCAACAAGAAACAACACTAAACCCCTAACAACAAACACTAACCTCCTAACAACAAACAGCACTAAACCCCTAACAAGAAACTAACCTAACCCTGTAACTACAAACAACCCTAACCTCCTAACAAGAAACAACCTTAAACCCCTAACAACAAACAACCTTACACCCCTAACAACAAACAATCCTAACCCCCTAACAACCAACTACGCTCACTACCTAACCACAAACAACGCTAACACCCTAACCACAAACAACACTAACCCCGTAAGAACAAAGAACACTAACACCCTAACCACAAACAACACTAACACCCTAACAACAAAAACTACTAAACCCCAACAAGAAACAACCCTAAACCCCTAACAACAAACACTAACCCCCTAACAACAAACAACACTAAACCTCTAACAAGAAACTAACCTAACCCCGTAACAACAAACAACCCTAACCGCCTAACAACAAAGAACCTTAAACCCCTAACAACAAACAACCCTAAACCCCTAACAACAAACAACACTAACACCCTAACAACAAAAACCACTAAAACCCAAAAAGAAACAACACTAAACCCTAACAACAAACACTAACCCCCTAACAACAAACAACACTAAACCCCTAACAAGAAACTAACCTAACCCTGTAACAACAAACAACCCTAACCTTCTAACAACAAACAACCTTAAACCCCTAACAACAAACAACCCTAAACCCCTAACAACAAACAACACTAACACCCTAACAACAAAAAACACTAAACCTCAACAAGAAACAACACTAAACCCCTAACAACAAACACTAACCCCCTAACAACAAACAACACTAAACCCCTAACAAGAAACTAACCTAACCCTGTAACAACAAACAACCCTAACCTCCTAACAACAAACAACCTTAACCCCCTAACAAGAAACAACCCTAAACCCCTATCAACGAACAATCCTAACCCCCTAACAACCAACAACGCTCACCCCCTAACCACAAACAACACTAACACCCTAACCACAAACAACACTAACCCCATAAGAACCAACAACACTAACCCCCTAACAACAAACAACACTAACACCCTAACAAGAAACTAACCTAACCCTGTAACAACAAACAACCCTAACCTCCTAACAACAAATACTAACCCCTAACAACAAACAACACTAAACGCCTAACAAGAAACTAACCTAACCCTGTAACAACAAACAACCCTAACCTCCTAACAACAAACAATCCTAACCGCCTAACAAACAACAACACTAACCCCCTAACAACAAACAACACTAACACCCTAACAACAAAAACCACTAAAGCCCAACAAGAAACAACCCTAGACCCCTAAATACAAACAACACTAACCCCCTAACAACAAACAACACCAACACCCTAACAGCAAAATCTACTAAACCCCAACAAGAAACAACCCTAAACCCCTAACAACAAACACTAACCCCCTAACAACAAACAACACTAAACCCCTAACAAGAAACTAACCTAACCCCGTAACAACAAACAACCCTAACCTCCTAACAACAAACAACCTTAAACCCCTGACAGCAAACAACCCTAAACCCCTAACAACAAACAACACTAACACCCTAACAACAAAAACCACTAAACCCCAACAAGAAACAACACTAAACCCCTAACAACAAACACTAACCCCCTAACAACAAACAACACTAAACCCCTAACAAGAAACTAAGCTAACCCTGTAAGAACAAACAACCCTAACCTCCTAACAACAACCTTAAACCCCTAACAACAAACAACCCTAAACCCCTAACAACAAACAATCCTAACCCCCTAACAACCAACAACGCTCAATCCCTAACCACAAACAACACTAACACCCTAACCACAAACAACACTAACCCCGTAAGAACAAAGAACACTAACCCCCTAACAACAAACAACACTAACACCCTAACAACAAAAACCACTAAAGCCCAACAAGAAACAACCCTAAACCCCTAAATACAAACAACACTAACCCCCTAACCACAAACAACACTAACACCCTAACAACAAAAACCACTAAACCTCCAAAAGAAAGAACCCGTAACCCCTAAATATAAACAACACAAACCACCTAACAACATCCCTAACCCCCTAACAACAAACAACCCTAACCTCCAACAACAAACTACTCTAACCCACTAACAACAAACAACCCTAAGCCCCTAACAACAAAGAACCCTAACTCTCTAACAAGAAACAACACTAACCCCCTAACAACAAAAAACACTAACTCCCTAACAGCAAACACCACTAACCCCCTAACAACAATCCTAACAACCTAACAACAAACAACACTAACCCCCTAAAAATAAACTACTCTAAACCCCTAACAACAAACAACCCTAACCCCCTAACAACAAACAACACTAAACCCCTAACAAGAAACTAACCTAACCCCGTAACAACAAACAACCCTAACCGCCTAACAACAAAGAACCTTAAACCCCTAACAACAAACAACACTAACACCCTAACAACAAAAACCACTAAAACCCAAAAAGAAACAACACTAAACCCTAACAACAAACACTAACCCCCTAACAACAAACAACACTAAACCCCTAACAAGAAACTAACCTCACCCTGTAACAACAAACAACCCTAACCTTCTAACAACAAACAACCTTAAACCCCTAACAACAAACAACCCTAAACCCCTAACAACAAACAACACTAACACCCTAACAACAAAAAACACTAAACCTCAACAAGAAACAACACTAAACCCCTAACAACAAACACTAACCCCCTAACAACAAACAACACTAAACCACTAACAAGAAACTAACCTAACCCTGTAACAACAAACAACCCTAACATCCTAACAACAAACAACCTTAACCCCCTAACAAGAAACAACCCTAAACCCCTATCAACGAACAATCCTAACCCCCTAACAACCAACAACGCTCACCCCCTAACCACAAACAACACTAACACCCTAACCACAAACAACACTAACCCCATAAGAACCAACAACACTAACCCCCTAACAACAAACAACACTAACACCCTAACAAGAAACTAACCTAACCGTGTAACAACAAACAACCCTAACCTCCTAACAACAAATACTAACCCCCTAACAACAAACAACACTAAACGCCTAACAAGAAACTAACCTAACCCTGTAACAACAAACAACCCTAACCTCCTAACAACAAACAATCCTAACCGCCTAACAAACAACAACACTAACCCCCTAACAACAAACAACACTAACACCCTAACAACAAAAACCACTAAAGCCCAACAAGAAACAACCCTAGACCCCTAAATACAAACAACACTAACCCCCTAACAACAAACAACACCAACACCCTAACAGCAAAATCTACTAAACCCCAACAAGAAACAACCCTAAACCCCTAACAACAAACACTAACCCCCTAACAACAAACAACACTAAACCCCTAACAAGAAACTAACCTAACCCCGTAACAACAAACAACCCTAACCGCCTAACAACAAAGAACCTTAAACCCCTAACAACAAACAACCCTAAACCCCTAACAACAAACAACACTAACACCCTAACAACAAAAACCACTAAAACCCAAAAAGAAACAACACTAAACCCTAACAACAAACACTAACCCCCTAACAACAAACAACACTAAACCCCTAACAAGAAACTAACCTAACAATGTAACAACAAACAACCCTAACCTTCTAACAACAAACAACCTTAAACCCCTAACAACAAACAACCCTAAACCCCTAACAACAAACAACACTAACACCCTAACAACAAAAAACACTAAACCTCAACAAGAAACAACACTAAACCCCTGACAACAAACACTAACCCCCTAACAACAAACAACACTAAACCCCTAACAAGAAACTAACCTAACCCTGTAACAACAAACAACCCTAACCTCCTAACAACAAACAACCTTAACCCCCTAACAAGAAACAACCCTAAACCCCTATCAACGAACAATCCTAACCCCCTAACAACCAACAACGCTCACCCCCTAACCACAAACAACGCTAACACCCTAACCACAAACAACACTAACCCCATAAGAACAAACAACACTAACCCCCTAACAACAAACAACACTAACACCCTAACAACGAAAAACACTAAACCACAACAAGAAACAACACTAAACCGCTAACAACAAACACTAAAACCCTAAAAACAAACAACACTAAACCCCTAACCAGAAACTAACCTAACCGTGTAAGAACAAACAACCCTAACCTCCTAACAACAAACAACCCTAACCCCCTAACAAACAACAACACTAACCCCCTAACCACAAACAACACTAACACCCTAACAACAAAAACTACTAAACCCCAACAAGAAACAACCCTAAACCCCTAACAAGAAACACTAACCCCCTAACAACAAACAACACTAAACCCCTAACAAGAAACTAACCTAACCCCGTAACAACAAACAACCCTAACCTCCTAACAACAAACAACCTTAAACCCCTAACAACAAACAACCCTAAACCCCTAACAAAAAACAACACTAACACCCTAAAAACAAAAACCACTAAACCCCAGCAAGAAACAACACTAAACCCCTAACAACAAACACTAACCCCCGAACAACAAACAACACTAAACCCCTAACAAGAAACTAACCTAACCCTGTAACAACAAACAACCCTAAACTCCTAACATCAAACAACCTTAACCCCCTAACAACAAACAACAATAACACCCAAATAACAAAAACCACTAAACCCCAAGAAGAAACAACCCTAAACCCCTAACAACAAACACTAACCCCCTAACAACAAACAACACTAAACCCCTAACAAGAAACTAACCTAACCCCGTAACAACAAACAACCCTAACCTCCTAACAACAAACAACCTTAAACCCCTAACAGCAAACAACCCTAAATCCCTAACAAGAAACAATCCTAACCCCCTAACAACCAACAACGCTCACCCCCTAATGACAAACAGCACTAACACCCTAACCACAAACAACACTAACCCCCTAACAACAAACAACACTAAACCCCTAACAAGAAACTAACCTAACCCTGTAACAACAAAGAACCCTAACCTCCTAACAACAAACAACCCTAAACCCCTAACAACAATCAACACTAACACCCTAACAACAAAAACCACTAAACCCCAACAAGAAACAACACTAAACCCCTAACAACAAACACTAACCTCCTAACAACAAACAACACTAAACCCCTAACAAGAAACTAACCTAACCCTGTAACTACAAACAACCCTAACCTCCTAACAAGAAACAACCTTAAACCCCTAACAACAAACAACCTTACACCCCTAACAACAAACAATCCTAACCCCCTAACAACCAACTACGCTCACTACCTAAAAACAAACAACGCTAACACCCTAACCACAAACAACACTAACCCCGTAAGAACAAAGAACACTAACACCCTAACCACAAACAACACTAACACCCTAACAACAAAAACTACTAAACCCCAACAAGAAACAACCCTAAACCCCTAACAACAAACACTAACCCCCTAACAACAAACAACACTAAACCTCTAACAAGAAACTAACCTAACCCCGTAACAACAAACAACCCTAACCGCCTAACAACAAAGAACCTTAAACCCCTAACAACAAACAACCCTAAACCCCTAACAACAAACAACACTAACACCCTAACAACAAAAACCACTAAAACCCAAAAAGAAACAACACTAAACCCTAACAACAAACACTAACCCCCTAACAACAAACAACACTAAACCCCTAACAAGAAACTAACCTAACCCTGTAACAACAAACAACCCTAACCTTCTAACAACAAACAACCTTAAACCCCTAACAACAAACAACCCTAAACCCCTAACAACAAACAACACTAACACCCTAACAACAAAAAACACTAAACCTCAACAAGAAACAACACTAAACCCCTAACAACAAACACTAACCCCCTAACAACAAACAACACTAAACCCCTAACAAGAAACTAACCTAACCCTGTAACAACAAACAACCCTAACCTCCTAACAACAAACAACCTTAACCCCCTAACAAGAAACAACCCTAAACCCCTATCAACGAACAATCCTAACCCCCTAACAACCAACAACGCTCACCCCCTAACCACAAACAACACTAACACCCTAACCACAAACAACACTAACCCCATAAGAACCAACAACACTAACCCCCTAACAACAAACAACACTAACACCCTAACAAGAAACTAACCTAACCCTGTAACAACAAACAACCCTAACCTCCTAACAACAAATACTAACCCCTAACAACAAACAACACTAAACGCCTAACAAGAAACTAACCTAACCCTGTAACAACAAACAACCCTAACCTCCTAACAACAAACAATCCTAACCGCCTAACAAACAACAACACTAACCCCCTAACAACAAACAACACTAACACCCTAACAACAAAAACCACTAAAGCCCAACAAGAAACAACCCTAGACCCCTAAATACAAACAACACTAACCCCCTAACAACAAACAACACCAACACCCTAACAGCAAAATCTACTAAACCCCAACAAGAAACAACCCTAAACCCCTAACAACAAACACTAACCCCCTAACAACAAACAACACTAAACCCCTAACAAGAAACTAACCTAACCCCGTAACAACAAACAACCCTAACCTCCTAACAACAAACAACCTTAAACCCCTGACAGCAAACAACCCTAAACCCCTAACAACAAACAACACTAACACCCTAACAACAAAAACCACTAAACCCCAACAAGAAACAACACTAAACCCCTAACAACAAACACTAACCCCCTAACAACAAACAACACTAAACCCCTAACAAGAAACTAAGCTAACCCTGTAAGAACAAACAACCCTAACCTCCTAACAACAACCTTAAACCCCTAACAACAAACAACCCTAAACCCCTAACAACAAACAATCCTAACCCCCTAACAACCAACAACGCTCAATCCCTAACCACAAACAACACTAACACCCTAACCACAAACAACACTAACCCCGTAAGAACAAAGAACACTAACCCCCTAACAACAAACAACACTAACACCCTAACAACAAAAACCACTAAAGCCCAACAAGAAACAACCCTAAACCCCTAAATACAAACAACACTAACCCCCTAACCACAAACAACACTAACACCCTAACAACAAAAACCACTAAACCTCCAAAAGAAAGAACCCGTAACCCCTAAATATAAACAACACAAACCACCTAACAACATCCCTAACCCCCTAACAACAAACAACCCTAACCTCCAACAACAAACTACTCTAACCCACTAACAACAAACAACCCTAAGCCCCTAACAACAAAGAACCCTAACTCTCTAACAAGAAACAACACTAACCCCCTAACAACAAAAAACACTAACTCCCTAACAGCAAACACCACTAACCCCCTAACAACAATCCTAACAACCTAACAACAAACAACACTAACCCCCTAAAAATAAACTACTCTAAACCCCTAACAACAAACAACCCTAACCCCCTAACAACAAACAACACTAAACCCCTAACAAGAAACTAACCTAACCCCGTAACAACAAACAACCCTAACCGCCTAACAACAAAGAACCTTAAACCCCTAACAACAAACAACACTAACACCCTAACAACAAAAACCACTAAAACCCAAAAAGAAACAACACTAAACCCTAACAACAAACACTAACCCCCTAACAACAAACAACACTAAACCCCTAACAAGAAACTAACCTCACCCTGTAACAACAAACAACCCTAACCTTCTAACAACAAACAACCTTAAACCCCTAACAACAAACAACCCTAAACCCCTAACAACAAACAACACTAACACCCTAACAACAAAAAACACTAAACCTCAACAAGAAACAACACTAAACCCCTAACAACAAACACTAACCCCCAAACAACAAACAACACTAAACCACTAACAAGAAACTAACCTAACCCTGTAACAACAAACAACCCTAACATCCTAACAACAAACAACCTTAACCCCCTAACAAGAAACAACCCTAAACCCCTATCAACGAACAATCCTAACCCCCTAACAACCAACAACGCTCACCCCCTAACCACAAACAACACTAACACCCTAACCACAAACAACACTAACCCCATAAGAACCAACAACACTAACCCCCTAACAACAAACAACACTAACACCCTAACAAGAAACTAACCTAACCGTGTAACAACAAACAACCCTAACCTCCTAACAACAAATACTAACCCCCTAACAACAAACAACACTAAACGCCTAACAAGAAACTAACCTAACCCTGTAACAACAAACAACCCTAACCTCCTAACAACAAACAATCCTAACCGCCTAACAAACAACAACACTAACCCCCTAACAACAAACAACACTAACACCCTAACAACAAAAACCACTAAAGCCCAACAAGAAACAACCCTAGACCCCTAAATACAAACAACACTAACCCCCTAACAACAAACAACACCAACACCCTAACAGCAAAATCTACTAAACCCCAACAAGAAACAACCCTAAACCCCTAACAACAAACACTAACCCCCTAACAACAAACAACACTAAACCCCTAACAAGAAACTAACCTAACCCCGTAACAACAAACAACCCTAACCGCCTAACAACAAAGAACCTTAAACCCCTAACAACAAACAACCCTAAACCCCTAACAACAAACAACACTAACACCCTAACAACAAAAACCACTAAAACCCAAAAAGAAACAACACTAAACCCTAACAACAAACACTAACCCCCTAACAACAAACAACACTAAACCCCTAACAAGAAACTAACCTAACAATGTAACAACAAACAACCCTAACCTTCTAACAACAAACAACCTTAAACCCCTAACAACAAACAACCCTAAACCCCTAACAACAAACAACACTAACACCCTAACAACAAAAAACACTAAACCTCAACAAGAAACAACACTAAACCCCTGACAACAAACACTAACCCCCTAACAACAAACAACACTAAACCCCTAACAAGAAACTAACCTAACCCTGTAACAACAAACAACCCTAACCTCCTAACAACAAACAACCTTAACCCCCTAACAAGAAACAACCCTAAACCCCTATCAACGAACAATCCTAACCCCCTAACAACCAACAACGCTCACCCCCTAACCACAAACAACGCTAACACCCTAACCACAAACAACACTAACCCCATAAGAACAAACAACACTAACCCCCTAACAACAAACAACACTAACACCCTAACAACGAAAAACACTAAACCACAACAAGAAACAACACTAAACCGCTAACAACAAACACTAAAACCCTAAAAACAAACAACACTAAACCCCTAACCAGAAACTAACCTAACCGTGTAAGAACAAACAACCCTAACCTCCTAACAACAAACAACCCTAACCCCCTAACAAACAACAACACTAACCCCCTAACCACAAACAACACTAACACCCTAACAACAAAAACTACTAAACCCCAACAAGAAACAACCCTAAACCCCTAACAAGAAACACTAACCCCCTAACAACAAACAACACTAAACCCCTAACAAGAAACTAACCTAACCCCGTAACAACAAACAACCCTAACCTCCTAACAACAAACAACCTTAAACCCCTAACAACAAACAACCCTAAACCCCTAACAAAAAACAACACTAACACCCTAAAAACAAAAACCACTAAACCCCAGCAAGAAACAACACTAAACCCCTAACAACAAACACTAACCCCCGAACAACAAACAACACTAAACCCCTAACAAGAAACTAACCTAACCCTGTAACAACAAACAACCCTAAACTCCTAACATCAAACAACCTTAACCCCCTAACAACAAACAACAATAACACCCAAATAACAAAAACCACTAAACCCCAAGAAGAAACAACCCTAAACCCCTAACAACAAACACTAACCCCCTAACAACAAACAACACTAAACCCCTAACAAGAAACTAACCTAACCCCGTAACAACAAACAACCCTAACCTCCTAACAACAAACAACCTTAAACCCCTAACAGCAAACAACCCTAAATCCCTAACAAGAAACAATCCTAACCCCCTAACAACCAACAACGCTCACCCCCTAATGACAAACAGCACTAACACCCTAACCACAAACAACACTAACCCCCTAACAACAAACAACACTAAACCCCTAACAAGAAACTAACCTAACCCTGTAACAACAAAGAACCCTAACCTCCTAACAACAAACAACCCTAAACCCCTAACAACAATCAACACTAACACCCTAACAACAAAAACCACTAAACCCCAACAAGAAACAACACTAAACCCCTAACAACAAACACTAACCTCCTAACAACAAACAACACTAAACCCCTAACAAGAAACTAACCTAACCCTGTAACTACAAACAACCCTAACCTCCTAACAAGAAACAACCTTAAACCCCTAACAACAAACAACCTTACACCCCTAACAACAAACAATCCTAACCCCCTAACAACCAACTACGCTCACTACCTAACCACAAACAACGCTAACACCCTAACCACAAACAACACTAACCCCGTAAGAACAAAGAACACTAACACCCTAACCACAAACAACACTAACACCCTAACAACAAAAACTACTAAACCCCAACAAGAAACAACCCTAAACCCCTAACAACAAACACTAACCCCCTAACAACAAACAACACTAAACCTCTAACAAGAAACTAACCTAACCCCGTAACAACAAACAACCCTAACCGCCTAACAACAAAGAACCTTAAACCCCTAACAACAAACAACCCTAAACCCCTAACAACAAACAACACTAACACCCTAACAACAAAAACCACTAAAACCCAAAAAGAAACAACACTAAACCCTAACAACAAACACTAACCCCCTAACAACAAACAACACTAAACCCCTAACAAGAAACTAACCTAACCCTGTAACAACAAACAACCCTAACCTTCTAACAACAAACAACCTTAAACCCCTAACAACAAACAACCCTAAACCCCTAACAACAAACAACACTAACACCCTAACAACAAAAAACACTAAACCTCAACAAGAAACAACACTAAACCCCTAACAACAAACACTAACCCCCTAACAACAAACAACACTAAACCCCTAACAAGAAACTAACCTAACCCTGTAACAACAAACAACCCTAACCTCCTAACAACAAACAACCTTAACCCCCTAACAAGAAACAACCCTAAACCCCTATCAACGAACAATCCTAACCCCCTAACAACCAACAACGCTCACCCCCTAACCACAAACAACACTAACACCCTAACCACAAACAACACTAACCCCATAAGAACCAACAACACTAACCCCCTAACAACAAACAACACTAACACCCTAACAAGAAACTAACCTAACCCTGTAACAACAAACAACCCTAACCTCCTAACAACAAATACTAACCCCTAACAACAAACAACACTAAACGCCTAACAAGAAACTAACCTAACCCTGTAACAACAAACAACCCTAACCTCCTAACAACAAACAATCCTAACCGCCTAACAAACAACAACACTAACCCCCTAACAACAAACAACACTAACACCCTAACAACAAAAACCACTAAAGCCCAACAAGAAACAACCCTAGACCCCTAAATACAAACAACACTAACCCCCTAACAACAAACAACACCAACACCCTAACAGCAAAATCTACTAAACCCCAACAAGAAACAACCCTAAACCCCTAACAACAAACACTAACCCCCTAACAACAAACAACACTAAACCCCTAACAAGAAACTAACCTAACCCCGTAACAACAAACAACCCTAACCTCCTAACAACAAACAACCTTAAACCCCTGACAGCAAACAACCCTAAACCCCTAACAACAAACAACACTAACACCCTAACAACAAAAACCACTAAACCCCAACAAGAAACAACACTAAACCCCTAACAACAAACACTAACCCCCTAACAACAAACAACACTAAACCCCTAACAAGAAACTAAGCTAACCCTGTAAGAACAAACAACCCTAACCTCCTAACAACAACCTTAAACCCCTAACAACAAACAACCCTAAACCCCTAACAACAAACAATCCTAACCCCCTAACAACCAACAACGCTCAATCCCTAACCACAAACAACACTAACACCCTAACCACAAACAACACTAACCCCGTAAGAACAAAGAACACTAACCCCCTAACAACAAACAACACTAACACCCTAACAACAAAAACCACTAAAGCCCAACAAGAAACAACCCTAAACCCCTAAATACAAACAACACTAACCCCCTAACCACAAACAACACTAACACCCTAACAACAAAAACCACTAAACCTCCAAAAGAAAGAACCCGTAACCCCTAAATATAAACAACACAAACCACCTAACAACATCCCTAACCCCCTAACAACAAACAACCCTAACCTCCAACAACAAACTACTCTAACCCACTAACAACAAACAACCCTAAGCCCCTAACAACAAAGAACCCTAACTCTCTAACAAGAAACAACACTAACCCCCTAACAACAAAAAACACTAACTCCCTAACAGCAAACACCACTAACCCCCTAACAACAATCCTAACAACCTAACAACAAACAACACTAAC
Organism: Loxodonta africana; assembly: GCF_030014295.1. NCBI lineage: Eukaryota > Metazoa > Chordata > Mammalia > Proboscidea > Elephantidae > Loxodonta > Loxodonta africana. The sequence goes on along the minus strand of NC_087356.1, from coordinate 86,710,935 downwards.
CCCCTAAAAATAAACTACTCTAAACCCCTAACAACAAACAACCCTAACCCCCTAACAACAAACAACACTAAACCCCTAACAAGAAACTAACCTAACCCCGTAACAACAAACAACCCTAACCGCCTAACAACAAAGAACCTTAAACCCCTAACAACAAACAACACTAACACCCTAACAACAAAAACCACTAAAACCCAAAAAGAAACAACACTAAACCCTAACAACAAACACTAACCCCCTAACAACAAACAACACTAAACCCCTAACAAGAAACTAACCTCACCCTGTAACAACAAACAACCCTAACCTTCTAACAACAAACAACCTTAAACCCCTAACAACAAACAACCCTAAACCCCTAACAACAAACAACACTAACACCCTAACAACAAAAAACACTAAACCTCAACAAGAAACAACACTAAACCCCTAACAACAAACACTAACCCCCAAACAACAAACAACACTAAACCACTAACAAGAAACTAACCTAACCCTGTAACAACAAACAACCCTAACCTCCTAACAACAAACAACCTTAACCCCCTAACAAGAAACAACCCTAAACCCCTATCAACGAACAATCCTAACCCCCTAACAACCAACAACGCTCACCCCCTAACCACAAACAACACTAACACCCTAACCACAAACAACACTAACCCCATAAGAACCAACAACACTAACCCCCTAACAACAAACAACACTAACACCCTAACAAGAAACTAACCTAACCGTGTAACAACAAACAACCCTAACCTCCTAACAACAAATACTAACCCCCTAACAACAAACAACACTAAACGCCTAACAATAAACTAACCTAACCCTGTAACAACAAACAACCCTAACCTCCTAACAACAAACAATCCTAACCGCCTAACAAACAACAACACTAACCCCCTAACAACAAACAACACTAACACCCTAACAACAAAAACCACTAAAGCCCAACAAGAAACAACCCTAGACCCCTAAATACAAACAACACTAACCCCCTAACAACAAACAACACCAACACCCTAACAGCAAAATCTACTAAACCCCAACAAGAAACAACCCTAAACCCCTAACAACAAACACTAACCCCCTAACAACAAACAACACTAAACCCCTAACAAGAAACTAACCTAACCCCGTAACAACAAACAACCCTAACCGCCTAACAACAAAGAACCTTAAACCCCTAACAACAAACAACCCTAAACCCCTAACAACAAACAACACTAACACCCTAACAACAAAAACCACTAAAACCCAAAAAGAAACAACACTAAACCCTAACAACAAACACTAACCCCCTAACAACAAACAACACTAAACCCCTAACAAGAAACTAACCTAACAATGTAACAACAAACAACCCTAACCTTCTAACAACAAACAACCTTAAACCCCTAACAACAAACAACCCTAAACCCCTAACAACAAACAACACTAACACCCTAACAACAAAAAACACTAAACCTCAACAAGAAACAACACTAAACCCCTGACAACAAACACTAACCCCCTAACAACAAACAACACTAAACCCCTAACAAGAAACTAACCTAACCCTGTAACAACAAACAACCCTAACCTCCTAACAACAAACAACCTTAACCCCCTAACAAGAAACAACCCTAAACCCCTATCAACGAACAATCCTAACCCCCTAACAACCAACAACGCTCACCCCCTAACCACAAACAACGCTAACACCCTAACCACAAACAACACTAACCCCATAAGAACAAACAACACTAACCCCCTAACAACAAACAACACTAACACCCTAACAACGAAAAACACTAAACCACAACAAGAAACAACACTAAACCGCTAACAACAAACACTAAAACCCTAAAAACAAACAACACTAAACCCCTAACCAGAAACTAACCTAACCGTGTAAGAACAAACAACCCTAACCTCCTAACAACAAACAACCCTAACCCCCTAACAAACAACAACACTAACCCCCTAACCACAAACAACACTAACACCCTAACAACAAAAACTACTAAACCCCAACAAGAAACAACCCTAAACCCCTAACAAGAAACACTAACCCCCTAACAACAAACAACACTAAACCCCTAACAAGAAACTAACCTAACCCCGTAACAACAAACAACCCTAACCTCCTAACAACAAACAACCTTAAACCCCTAACAACAAACAACCCTAAACCCCTAACAAAAAACAACACTAACACCCTAAAAACAAAAACCACTAAACCCCAGCAAGAAACAACACTAAACCCCTAACAACAAACACTAACCCCCGAACAACAAACAACACTAAACCCCTAACAAGAAACTAACCTAACCCTGTAACAACAAACAACCCTAAACTCCTAACATCAAACAACCTTAACCCCCTAACAACAAACAACAATAACACCCAAATAACAAAAACCACTAAACCCCAAGAAGAAACAACCCTAAACCCCTAACAACAAACACTAACCCCCTAACAACAAACAACACTAAACCCCTAACAAGAAACTAACCTAACCCCGTAACAACAAACAACCCTAACCTCCTAACAACAAACAACCTTAAACCCCTAACAGCAAACAACCCTAAATCCCTAACAAGAAACAATCCTAACCCCCTAACAACCAACAACGCTCACCCCCTAATGACAAACAGCACTAACACCCTAACCACAAACAACACTAACCCCCTAACAACAAACAACACTAAACCCCTAACAAGAAACTAACCTAACCCTGTAACAACAAAGAACCCTAACCTCCTAACAACAAACAACCCTAAACCCCTAACAACAATCAACACTAACACCCTAACAACAAAAACCACTAAACCCCAACAAGAAACAACACTAAACCCCTAACAACAAACACTAACCTCCTAACAACAAACAACACTAAACCCCTAACAAGAAACTAACCTAACCCTGTAACTACAAACAACCCTAACCTCCTAACAAGAAACAACCTTAAACCCCTAACAACAAACAACCTTACACCCCTAACAACAAACAATCCTAACCCCCTAACAACCAACTACGCTCACTACCTAAGCACAAACAACGCTAACACCCTAACCACAAACAACACTAACCCCGTAAGAACAAAGAACACTAACACCCTAACCACAAACAACACTAACACCCTAACAACAAAAACTACTAAACCCCAACAAGAAACAACCCTAAACCCCTAACAACAAACACTAACCCCCTAACAACAAACAACACTAAACCCCTAACAAGAAACTAACCTAACCCCGTAACAACAAACAACCCTAACCGCCTAACAACAAAGAACCTTAAACCCCTAACAACAAACAACCCTAAACCCCTAACAACAAACAACACTAACACCCTAACAACAAAAACCACTAAAACCCAAAAAGAAACAACACTAAACCCTAACAACAAACACTAACCCCCTAACAACAAACAACACTAAACCCCTAACAAGAAACTAACCTAACCCTGTAACAACAAACAACCCTAACCTTCTAACAACAAACAACCTTAAACCCCTAACAACAAACAACCCTAAACCCCTAACAACAAACAACACTAACACCCTAACAACAAAAAACACTAAACCTCAACAAGAAACAACACTAAACCCCTAACAACAAACACTAAACCCCTAACAACAAACAACACTAAACCCCTAACAAGAAACTAACCTAACCCTGTAACAACAAACAACCCTAACCTCCTAACAACAAACAACCTTAACCCCCTAACAAGAAACAACCCTAAACCCCTATCAACGAACAATCCTAACCCCCTAACAACCAACAACGCTCACCCCCTAACCACAAACAACACTAACACCCTAACCACAAACAACACTAACCCCATAAGAACCAACAACACTAATCCCCTAACAACAAACAACACTAACACCCTAACAAGAAACTAACCTAACCCTGTAACAACAAACAACCCTAACCTCCTAACAACAAATACTAACCCCTAACAACAAACAACACTAAACCCCTAACAAGAAACTAACCTAACCCTGTAACAACAAACAACCCTAACCTCCTAACAACAAACAATCCTAACCGCCTAACAAACAACAACACTAACCCCCTAACAACAAACAACACTAACACCCTAACAACAAAAACCACTAAAGCCCAACAAGAAACAACCCTAGACCCCTAAATACAAACAACACTAACCCCCTAACAACAAACAACACCAACACCCTAACAGCAAAATCTACTAAACCCCAACAAGAAACAACCCTAAACCCCTAACAACAAACACTAACCCCCTAACAACAAACAACACTAAACCCCTAACAAGAAACTAACCTAACCCCGTAACAACAAACAACCCTAACCTCCTAACAACAAACAACCTTAAACCCCTGACAGCAAACAACCCTAAACCCCTAACAACAAACAACACTAACACCCTAACAACAAAAACCACTAAACCCCAACAAGAAACAACACTAAACCCCTAACAACAAACACTAACCCCCTAACAACAAACAACACTAAACCCCTAACAAGAAACTAAGCTAACCCTGTAAGAACAAACAACCCTAACCTCCTAACAACAACCTTAAACCCCTAACAACAAACAACCCTAAACCCCTAACAACAAACAATCCTAACCCCCTAACAACCAACAACGCTCAATCCCTAACCACAAACAACACTAACACCCTAACCACAAACAACACTAACCCCGTAAGAACAAAGAACACTAACCCCCTAACAACAAACAACACTAACACCCTAACAACAAAAACCACTAAAGCCCAACAAGAAACAACCCTAAACCCCTAAATACAAACAACACTAACCCCCTAACCACAAACAACACTAACACCCTAACAACAAAAACCACTAAACCTCCAAAAGAAAGAACCCATAACCCCTAAATATAAACAACACAAACCACCTAACAACATCCCTAACCCCCTAACAACAAACAACCCTAACCCCCAACAACAAACTACTCTAACCCACTAACAACAAACAACCCTAAGCCCCTAACAACAAAGAACCCTAACTCTCTAACAAGAAACAACACTAACCCCCTAACAACAAAAAACACTAACTCCCTAACAACAAACACCACTAACCCCCTAACAACAATCCTAACAACCTAACAACAAACAACACTAACCCCCTAAAAATAAACTACTCTAAACCCCTAACAACAAACAACCCTAACCCCCTAACAACAAACAACACTAAACCCCTAACAAGAAACTAACCTAACCCCGTAACAACAAACAACCCTAACCGCCTAACAACAAAGAACCTTAAACCCCTAACAACAAACAACCCTAAACCCCTATCAACAAACAACACTAACACCCTAACAACAAAAACCACTAAAACCCAAAAAGAAACAACACTAAACCCTAACAACAAACACTAACCCCCTAACAACAAACAACACTAAACCCCTAACAAGAAACTAACCTAACCCTGTAACAACAAACAACCCTAACCTTCTAACAACAAACAACCTTAAACCCCTAACAACAAACAACCCTAAACCCCTAACAACAAACAACACTAACACCCTAACAACAAAAAACACTAAACCTCAACAAGAAACAACACTAAACCCCTAACAACAAACACTAACCCCCTAACAACAAACAACACTAAACCCCTAACAAGAAACTAACCTAACCCTGTAACAACAAACAACCCTAACCTCCTAACAACAAACAACCTTAACCCCCTAACAAGAAACAACCCTAAACCCCTATCAACGAACAATCCTAACCCCCTAACAACCAACAACGCTCACCCCCTAACCACAAACAACACTAACACCCTAACCACAAACAACACTAACCCCATAAGAACCAACAACACTAACCCCCTAACAACAAACAACACTAACACCCTAACAAGAAACTAACCTAACCCTGTAACAACAAACAACCCTAACCTCCTAACAACAAATACTAACCCCCTAACAACAAACAACACTAAACGCCTAACAAGAAACTAACCTAACCCTGTAACAACAAACAACCCTAACCTCCTAACAACAAACAATCCTAACCGTCTAACAAACAACAACACTAACCCCCTAACAACAAACAACACTAACACCCTAACAACAAAAACCACTAAAGCCCAACAAGAAACAACCCTAGACCCCTAAATACAAACAACACTAACCCCCTAACAACAAACAACACCAACACCCTAACAGCAAAATCTACTAAACCCCAACAAGAAACAACCCTAAACCCCTAACAACAAACACTAACCCCCTAACAACAAACAACACTAAACCCCTAACAAGAAACTAACCTAACCCCGTAACAACAAACAACCCTAACCGCCTAACAACAAAGAACCTTAAACCCCTAACAACAAACAACCCTAAACCCCTAACAACAAACAACACTAACACCCTAACAACAAAAACCACTAAAACCCAAAAAGAAACAACACTAAACCCTAACAACAAACACTAACCCCCTAACAACAAACAACACTAAACCCCTAACAAGAAACTAACCTAACCCTGTAACAACAAACAACCCTAACCTTCTAACAACAAACAACCTTAAACCCCTAACAACAAACAACCCTAAACCCCTAACAACAAACAACACTAACACCCTAACAACAAAAAACACTAAACCTCAACAAGAAACAACACTAAACCCCTGACAACAAACACTAACCCCCTAACAACAAACAACACTAAACCCCTAACAAGAAACTAACCTAACCCTGTAACAACAAACAACCCTAACCTCCTAACAACAAACAACCTTAACCCCCTAACAAGAAACAACCCTAAACCCCTATCAACGAACAATCCTAACCCCCTAACAACCAACAACGCTCACCCCCTAACCACAAACAACACTAACACCCTAACCACAAACAACACTAACCCCATAAGAACAAACAACACTAAACCCCTAACAACAAACACTAACCCCCGAACAACAAACAACACTAAACCCCTAACAAGAAACTAACCTAACCCTGTAACAACAAACAACCCTAAACTCCTAACATCAAACAACCTTAACCCCCTAACAACAAACAACAATAACACCCTAATAACAATAACCACTAAACCCCAAGAAGAAACAACCCTAAACCCCTAACAACAAACACTAACCCCCTAACAACAAACAACACTAAACCCCTAACAAGAAACTAACCTAACCCCGTAACAACAAACAACCCTAACCTCCTAACAACAAACAACCTTAAACCCCTAACAGCAAACAACAATAAATCCCTAACAAGAAACAATCCTAACCCCCTAACAACCAACAACGCTCACCCCCTAACCACAAACAGCACTAACACCCTAACCACAAACAACACTAACCCCATAAGAACAAACAACACTAACCCCCTAACAACAAACAACACTAACACCCTAACAACAAAAACTACTAAACCCCAACAAGAAACAACCCTAAACCCCTAACAACAAACACTAACCCCCTAACAACAAACAACACTAAACCCCTAACAAGAAACTAACCTAACCCCGTAACAAAAAACAACCCTAACCTCCTAACAACAAACAACCTTAAACCCCTAACAGCAAACAACCCTAAACCCCTAACAAAAAAACAACACTAACACCCTAACAAAAAAAACCACTAAACCCCAACAAGAAACAGCACTGAACCCCTAACAACAAACACTAACTCCCTAACAACAAACAACACTAAACGCCTAACAAGAAACTAACCTAACCCTGTAACAACAAACAACCCTAACCTCCTAACAACAAACAACCCTAACCCACTAACAACAAACAACAATAACCCCCTAACAAACAACAACACTAACCCCCTAACCACAAACAACACTAACACCCTAACAACAAAAACTACTAAACCCCAACAAGAAACAACCCTAAATCCCTAACAACAAACACTAACCCCCTAACAACAAACAACACTAAACGCCTAACAAGAAACTAACCTAACCCTGTAACAACAAACAACCCTAACCTCCTAACAACAAACAATCCTAACCGCCTAACAAACAACAACACTAACCCCCTAGCAACAAACAACACTAACACCCTAATAACAAAAACCACTAAAGCCCAACAAGAAACAACCCTAGACCCCTAAATACAAACAACACTAACCCCCTAACAACAAACAACACCAACACTCTAACAGCAAAATCTACTAAACCCCAACAAGAAACAACCCTAAACCCCTAACAACAAACACTAACCCCCTAACAACAAACAACACTAAACCCCTAACAAGAAACTAACCTAACCCCGTAACAACAAACAACCCTAACCTCCTAACAACAAACAACCTTAAACCCCTGACAGCAAACAACCCTAAACCCCTAACAACAAACAACACTAACACCCTAACAACAAAAACCACTAAACCCCAACAAGAAACAACACTAAACCCCTAACAACAAACACTAACCCCCTAACAACAAACAACACTAAACCCCTAACAAGAAACTAAGCTAACCCTGTAAGAACAAACAACCCTAACCTCCTAACAACAACCTTAAACCCCTAACAACAAACAACCCTAAACCCCTAACAGCAAACAATCCTAACCCCCTAACAACCAACAACGCTCAATCCCTAACCACAAACAACACTAACACCCTAACCACAAACAACACTAACCCCGTAAGAACAAAGAACACTAACCCCCTAACAACAAACAACACTAACACCCTAACAACAAAAACCACTAAAGCCCAACAAGAAACAACCCTAAACCCCTAAATACAAACAACACTAACCCCCTAACCACAACCAACACTAACACCCTAACAACAAAAACCACTAAACCGCCAAAAGAAAGAACCCGTAACCCCTAAATATAAACAACACAAACCACCTAACAACATCCCTAACCCCCTAACAACAAACAACCCTAACCCCCAACAACAAACTACTCTAACCCACTAACAACAAACAACCCTAAGCCCCTAACAACAAAGAACCCTAACTCTCTAACAAGAAACAACACTAACCCCCTAACAACAAAAAACACTAACCCCCAACAACAAACACCACTAACCCCCTAACAACAATCCTAACAACCTAACAACAAACAACACTAACCCCCTAAAAATAAACTACTCTAAACCCCTAACAACAAACAACCCTAACCCCCTAACAACAAACAACCCTAAACCCCTAACAACAAACAACCCTAACCTTCTAACAACAAACAACCCTAACCCCCTAACAAACAACAACACTAACAGCCTAACCACAAACAACACTAACACCCTAACAACAAACAACACCAACACCCTAACAACAAAAACTACTAAACCCCAACAAGAAACAACCCTAAACCCCTAACAACAAACACTAACCCCCTAACAACAAACAACACTAAACCCCTAACAAGAAACTAACCGAACCCCGTAACAACAAACAACCCTAACTTCCTAACAACAAACAACCTTAAACCCCTAACAACAACCCTAAACCCCTAACAACAAACAACACTAACACCCTAACAACGAAAAACACTAAACCACAACAAGAAACAACACTAAACCGCTAACAACAAACACTAAAACCCTAAAAACAAACAACACTAAACCCCTAACCAGAAACTAACCTAACCCTGTAAGAACAAACAACCCTAACCTCCTAACAACAAACAACCCTAACCCCCTAACAAACAACAACACTAACCCCCGAACCACAAACAACACTAACACCCTAACAACAAAAACTACTAAACCCCAACAAGAAACAACCCTAAACCCCTAACAAGAAACACTAACCCCCTAACAACAAACAACACTAAACCCCTAACAAGAAACTAACCTAACCCCGTAACAACAAACAACCCTAACCTCCTAACAACAAACAACCTTAACCCCCTAACAACAAACAACCCTAAACCCCTAACAAAAAACAACACTAACACCCTAAAAACAAAAACCACTAAACCCCAGCAAGAAACAACACTAAACCCTTAACAACAAACACTAACCCCCGAACAACAAACAACACTAAACCCCTAACAAGAAACTAACCTAACCCTGTAACAACAAACAACCCTAAACTCCTAACATCAAACAACCTTAACCCCCTAACAACAAACAACAATAACACCCAAATAACAAAAACCACTAAACCCCAAGAAGAAACAACCCTAAACCCCTAACAACAAACACTAACCCCCTAACAACAAACAACACTAAACCCCTAACAAGAAACTAACCTAACCCCGTAACAACAAACAACCCTAACCTCCTAACAACAAACAACCTTAAACCCCTAACAGCAAACAACCCTAAATCCCTAACAAGAAACAATCCTAACTCCCTAACAACCAACAACGCTCACCCCCTAACCACAAACAGCACTAACACCCTAACCACAAACAACACTAACCCCATAAGAACAAACAACACTAACCCCCTAACAACAAACAACACTAACACCCTAACAACAAAAACTACTAAACCCCAACAAGAAACAACCCTAAACCCCTAACAACAAACACTAACCCCCTAACAACAAACAACACTAAACCCCTAACAAGAAACTAACCTAACCCCGTAACAACAAACAACCCTAACCTCCTAACAACAAACAACCTTAAACCCCTAACAGCAAACAACCCTAAACCCCTAACAAAAAAACAACACTAACACCCTAACAAAAAAAACCACTAAACCCCAACAAGAAACAGCACTGAACCCCTAACAACAAACACTAACCCCCTAACAACAAACAACACTAAACGCCTAACAAGAAACTAACCTAACCCTGTAACAACAAACAACACTAACCTCCTAACAACAAACAACCCTAACCCCCTAACAACAAACAACAATAACCCCCTAACAAACAACAACACTAACTCCCTAACCACAAACAACACTAACACCCTAACAACAAAAACTACTAAACCCCAACAAGAAACAACCCTAAATCCCTAACAACAAACACTAACCTCCTAACAACAAACAACACTAAACCCCTAACAAGAAACTAATCTAACCCCGTAACAACAAACAACCCTAACCTCCTAACAACAAACAACCTTAAACCCCTAACAACAAACAACCCTAAACCCCTAACAACAAACAACACCAACACCCTAACAGCAAAATCTACTAAACCCCAACAAGAAACAACCCTAAACCCCTAACAACAAATACTAACCCCCTAACAACAAACAACACTAAACCCCTAACAAGAAACTAAGCTAACCCTGTAAGAACAAACAACCCTAACCTCCTAACAACAACCTTAAACCCCTAACAACAAACAACCCTAAACCCCTAACAACAAACAATCCTAACCCCCTAACAACCAACAACGCTCAATCCCTAACCACAAACAACACTAACACCCTAACCACAAACAACACTAACCCCGTAAGAACAAAGAACACTAACCCCCTAACAACAAACAACACTAACACCCTAACAACAAAAACCACTAAAGCCCAACAAGAAACAACCCTAAACCCCTAAATACAAACAACACTAACCCCCTAACCACAAACAACACTAACACCCTAACAACAAAAACCACTAAACCTCCAAAAGAAAGAACCCGTAACCCCAAATATAAACAACACAAACCACCTAACAACATCCCTAACCCCCTAACAACAAACAACCCTAACCCCCAACAACAAACTACTCTAACCCACTAACAACAAACAACCCTAAGCCCCTAACAACAAAGAACCCTAACTCTCTAACAAGAAACAACACTAACCCCCTAACAACAAAAAACACTAACTCCCTAACAACAAACACCACTAACCCCCTAACAACAATCCTAACAACCTAACAACAAACAACACTAACCCCCTAAAAATAAACTACTCTAAACCCCTAACAACAAACAACCCTAACCCCCTAACAACAAACAACACTAAACCCCTAACAAGAAACTAACCTAACCCCGTAACAACAAACAACCCTAACCGCCTAACAACAAAGAACCTTAAACCCCTAACAACAAACAACCCTAAACCCCTAACAACAAACAACACTAACACCCTAACAACAAAAACCACTAAAACCCAAAAAGAAACAACACTAAACCCTAACAACAAACACTAACCCCCTAACAACAAACAACACTAAACCCCTAACAAGAAACTAACCTAACCCTGTAACAACAAACAACCCTAACCTTCTAACAACAAACAACCTTAAACCCCTAACAACAAACAACCCTAAACCCCTAACAACAAACAACACTAACACCCTAACAACAAAAAACACTAAACCTCAACAAGAAACAACACTAAACCCCTAACAACAAACACTAACCCCCTAACAACAAACAACACTAAACCCCTAACAAGAAACTAACCTAACCCTGTAACAACAAACAACCCTAACCTCCTAACAACAAACAACCTTAACCCCCTAACAAGAAACAACCCTAAACCCCTATCAACGAACAATCCTAACCCCCTAACAACCAACAACGCTCACCCCCTAACCACAAACAACACTAACACCCTAACCACAAACAACACTAACCCCATAAGAACCAACAACACTAACCCCCTAACAACAAACAACACTAACACCCTAACAAGAAACTAACCTAACCCTGTAACAACAAACAACCCTAACCTCCCAACAACAAATACTAACCCCCTAACAACAAACAACACTAAACGCCTAACAAGAAACTAACCTAACCCTGTAACAACAAACAACCCTAACCTCCTAACAACAAACAATCCTAACCGCCTAACAAACAACAACACTAACCCCCTAACAACAAACAACACTAACACCCTAACAACAAAAACCACTAAAGCCCAACAAGAAACAACCCTGGACCCCTAAATACAAACAACACTAACCCCCTAACAACAAACAACACCAACACCCTAACAGCAAAATCTACTAAACCCCAACAAGAAACAACCCTAAACCCCTAACAACAAACACTAACCCCCTAACAACAAACAACACTAAACCCCTAACAAGAAACTAACCTAACCCCGTAACAACAAACAACCCTAACCTCCTAACAACAAACAACCTTAAACCCCTGACAGCAAACAACCCTAAACCCCTAACAACAAACAACACTAACACCCTAACAACAAAAACCACTAAACCCCAACAAGAAACAACACTAAACCCCTAACAACAAACACTAACCCCCTAACAACAAACAACACTAAACCCCTAACAAGAAACTAAGCTAACCCTGTAAGAACAAACAACCCTAACCTCCTAACAACAACCTTAAACCCCTAACAACAAACAACCCTAAACCCCTAACAACAAACAATCCTAACCCCCTAACAACCAACAACGCTCAATCCCTAACCACAAACAACACTAACACCCTAACCACAAACAACACTAACCCCGTAAGAACAAAGAACACTAACCCCCTAACAACAAACAACACTAACACCCTAACAACAAAAACCACTAAAGCCCAACAAGAAACAACCCTAAACCCCTAAATACAAACAACACTAACCCCCTAACCACAAACAACACTAACACCCTAACAACAAAAACCACTAAACCTCCAAAAGAAAGAACCCGTAACCCCTAAATATAAACAACACAAACCACCTAACAACATCCCTAACCCCCTAACAACAAACAACCCTAACCCCCAACAACAAACTACTCTAACCCACTAACAACAAACAACCCTAAGCCCCTAACAACAAAGATCCCTAACTCTCTAACAAGAAACAACACTAACCCCCTAACAACAAAAAACACTAACCCCCTAACAACAAACACCACTAACCCCCTAACAACAATCCTAACAACCTAACAACAAACAACACTAACCCCCTAAAAATAAACTACTCTAAACCCCTAACAACAAACAACCCTAACCCCCTAACAACAAACAACCCTAAACCCCTAACAACAAACAACCCTAACCTTCTAACAACAAACAACCCTAACCCCCTAACAAACAACAACACTAACAGCCTAACCACAAACAACACTAACACCCTAACAACAAACAACACCAACACCCTAACAACAAAAACTACTAAACCCCAACAAGAAACAACCCTAAACCCCTAACAACAAACACTAACCCCCTAACAACAAACAACACTAAACCCCTAACAAGAAACTAACCTAACCCCGTAACAACAAACAACCCTAACCTCCTAACAACAAACAACCTTAAACCCCTAACAACAACCCTAAACCCCTAACAACAAACAACACTAACACCCTAACAACGAAAAACACTAAACCCCAACAAGAAACAACACTAAACCGCTAACAACAAACACTAAAACCCTAAAAACAAACAACACTAAACCCCTAACCAGAAACTAACCTAACCCTGTAAGAACAAACAACCCTAACCTCCTAACAACAAACAACCCTAACCCCCTAACAAACAACAACACTAACCCCCTAACCACAAACAACACTAACACCCTAACAACAAAAACTACTAAACCCCAACAAGAAACAACCCTAAACCCCTAACAAGAAACACTAACCCCCTAACAACAAACAACACTAAACCCCTAACAAGAAACTAACCTAACCCCGTAACAACAAACAACCCTAACCTCCTAACAACAAACAACCTTAAACCCCTAACAACAAACAACCCTAAACCCCTAACAAAAAACAACACTAACACCCTAAAAACAAAAACCACTAAACCCCAGCAAGAAACAACACTAAACCCCTAACAACAAACACTAACCCCCGAACAACAAACAACACTAAACCCCTAACAAGAAACTAACCTAACCCTGTAACAACAAACAACCCTAAACTCCTAACATCAAACAACCTTAACCCCCTAACAACAAACAACAATAACACCCAAATAACAAAAACCACTAAACCCCAAGAAGAAACAACCCTAAACCCCTAACAACAAACACTAACCCCCTAACAACAAACAACACTAAACCCCTAACAAGAAACTAACCTAACCCCGTAACAACAAACAACCCTAACCTCCTAACAACAAACAACCTTAAACCCCTAACAGCAAACAACCCTAAATCCCTAACAAGAAACAATCCTAATCCCCTAACAACCAACAACACTCACTCCCTAACCACAAACAGCACTAACACCCTAACCACAAACAACACTAACCCCCTAACAACAAACAACACTAAACCCCTAACAAGAAACTAACCTAACCCTGTAACAACAAAGAACCCTAACCTCCTAACAACAAACAACCCTAAACCCCTAACAACAATCAACACTAACACCCTAACAACAAAAACCACTAAACCCCAACAAGAAACAACACTAAACCCCTAACAACAAACACTAACCTCCTAACAACAAACAACACTAAACCCCTAACAAGAAACTAACCTAACCCTGTAACTACAAACAACCCTAACCTCCTAACAAGAAACAACCTTAAACCCCTAACAACAAACAACCTTACACCCCTAACAACAAACAATCCTAACCCCGTAACAACCAACTACGCTCACTACCTAACCACAAACAACGCTAACACCCTAACCACAAACAACACTAACCCCGTAAGAACAAAGAACACTAACACCCTAACCACAAACAACACTAACACCCTAACAACAAAAACTACTAAACCCCAACAAGAAACAACCCTAAACCCCTAACAACAAACACTAACCCCCTAACAACAAACAACACTAAACCCCTAACAAGAAACTAACCTAACCCCGTAACAACAAACAACCCTAACCTCCTAACAACAAACAACCTTAAACCCCTAACAACAAACAACCCTAAACCCCTAACAACAAACAACACTAACACCCTAACAACAAAAACCACTAAAACCCAAAAAGAAACAACACTAAACCCTAACAACAAACACTAACCCCCTAACAACAAACAACACTAAACCCCTAACAAGAAACTAACCTAACCCTGTAACAACAAACAACCCTAACCTTCTAACAACAAACAACCTTAAACCCCTAACAACAAACAACCCTAAACCCCTAACAACAAACAACACTAACACCCTAACAACAAAAAACACTAAACCTCAACAAGAAACAACACTAAAGCCCTAACAACAAACACTAACTCCCTAACAACAAACAACACTAAACCCCTAACAAGAAACTAACCTAACCCTGTAACAACAAACAACCCTAACCTCCTAACAACAAACAACCTTAACCCCCTAACAAGAAACAACCCTAAACCCCTATCAACGAACAATCCTAACCCCCTAACAACCAACAACGCTCACCCCCTAACCACAAACAACACTAACACCCTAACCACAAACAACACTAACCCCATAAGAACCAACAACACTAATCCCCTAACAACAAACAACACTAACACCCTAACAAGAAACTAACCTAACCCTGTAACAACAAACAACCCTAACCTCCTAACAACAAATACTAACCCCCTAACAACAAACAACACTAAACGCCTAACAAGAAACTAACCTAACCCTGTAACAACAAACAACCCTAACCTCCTAACAACAAACAATCCTAACCGCCTAACAAACAACAACACTAACCCCCTAACAACAAACAACACTAACACCCTAACAACAAAAACCACTAAAGCCCAACAAGAAACAACCCTAGACCCCTAAATACAAACAACACTAACCCCCTAACAACAAACAACACCAACACCCTAACAGCAAAATCTACTAAACCCCAACAAGAAACAACCCTAAACCCCTAACAACAAACACTAACCCCCTAACAACAAACAACACTAAACCCCTAACAAGAAACTAACCTAACCCCGTAACAACAAACAACCCTAACCTCCTAACAACAAACAACCTTAAACCCCTGACAGCAAACAACCCTAAACCCCTAACAACAAACAACACTAACACCCTAACAACAAAAACCACTAAACCCCAACAAGAAACAACACTAAACCCCTAACAACAAACACTAACCCCCTAACAACAAACAACACTAAACCCCTAACAAGAAACTAAGCTAACCCTGTAAGAACAAACAACCCTAACCTCCTAACAACAACCTTAAACCCCTAACAACAAACAACCCTAAACCCCTAACAACAAACAATCCTAACCCCCTAACAACCAACAACGCTCAATCCCTAACCACAAACAACACTAACACCCTAACCACAAACAGCACTAACCCCGTAAGAACAAAGAACACTAACCCCCTAACAACAAACAACACTAACACCCTAACAACAAAAACCACTAAAGCCCAACAAGAAACAACCCTAAACCCCTAAATACAAACAACACTAACCCCCTAACCACAAACAACACTAACACCCTAACAACAAAAACCACTAAACCTCCAAAAGAAAGAACCCGTAACCCCTAAATATAAACAACACAAACCACCTAACAACATCCCTAACCCCCTAACAACAAACAACCCTAACCCCCAACAACAAACTACTCTAACCCACTAACAACAAACAACCCTAAGCCCCTAACAACAAAGAACCCTAACTCTCTAACAAGAAACAACACTAACCCCCTAACAACAAAAAACACTAACTCCCTAACAACAAACACCACTAACCCCCTAACAACAATCCTAACAACCTAACAACAAACAACACTAACCCCCTAAAAATAAACTACTCTAAACCCCTAACAACAAACAACCCTAACCCCCTAACAACAAACAACCCTAAACCCCTAAAAACAAACAACCCTAACCTTCTAACAACAAACAACCCTAACCCCCTAACAAACAACAACACTAAAAGCCTAACCACAAAGAACACTAACACCCTAACAACAAACAAGACCAACACCCTAACAACAAAAACTACTAAATCCCAACAAGAAACAACCCTAAACCCCTAACAACAAACACTAACCCCCTAACAACAAACAACACTAAACCCCTAACAAGAAACTAACCGAACCCCGTAACAACAAACAACCCTAACCTCCTAACAACAAACAACCTTAAACCCCTAACAACAACCCTAAACCCCTAACAACAAACAACACTAACACCCTAACAACGAAAAACACTAAACCCCAACAAGAAACAACACTAAACCGCTAACAACAAACACTAAAACCCTAAAAACAAACAACACTAAACCCCTAACAAGAAACTAACCTAACCCTGTAAGAACAAACAACCCTAACCTCCTAACAACAAACAACCCTAACCCCCTAACAAACAACAACACTAACCCCCTAACCACAAACAACACTAACCCCGTAAGAACAAACAACACTAACCCCCTAACAACAAACAACACTAACACCCTAACAACAAAAACTACTAAACCCCAACAAGAAACAACCCTAAACCCCTAACAACAAACACTAACCCCCTAACAACAAACAACACTAAATCCCTAACAAGAAACTAACCTAACCCCGTAACAACAAACAACCCTAACCTCCTAACAACAAACAACCTTAAACGCCAACAACAAACAACCCTAAACCCGTAACAACAAACAACACTAACACCCTAACAACAAAAAACACTAAACCCCAACAAGAAACAACACTAAACACCTAACAACAAACACTAACCCCCGAACAACAAACAACACTAAACCCCTAACAAGAAACTAACCTAACCCTGTAACAACAAACAACCCTAACCTCCTAATAACAAGCAACCTTAACTCCCTAACAACAAACAACCCTAAACCCCTAACAACAAACAATCCTAACCCCCTAACAACCAACAACGCTCACCCCCTAACCACAAACAACACTAACACCCTAACCACAAACAACACAAACCCCGTAAGAACAAACAACACTAACCCGCTAACCACAAACAACACTAACACCCTAACAACAAAAACTACTAAACCCGAACAAGAAACAACCCTAAACCCCTAACAACAAGCACTAACACCCTAACAACAAACAACACTATACCCCTAACAAGAAACAACACTAAACCGCTAACAACAAACACTAAAACCCTAAAAACAAACAACACTAAACCCCTAACAAGAAACTAACCTAACCCTGTAAGAACAAACAACCCTAACCTCCTAACAACAAACAACCCTAACCCCCTAACAAACAACAACACTAACCCCCTAACCACAAACAACACTAACACCCTAACAACAAAAACTACTAAACCCCAACAAGAAACAACCCTAAACCCCTAACAAGAAACACTAACCCCCTAACAACAAACAACACTAAACCCCTAACAAGAAACTAACCTAACCCCGTAACAACAAACAACCCTAACCTCCTAACAACAAACAACCTTAAACCCCTAACAACAAACAACCCTAAACCCCTAACAAAAAACAACACTAACACCCTAAAAACAAAAACCACTAAACCCCAGCAAGAAACAACACTAAACCCCTAACAACAAACACTAACCCCCGAACAACAAACAACACTAAACCCCTAACAAGAAACTAACCTATCCCTGTAACAACAAACAACCCTAACCTCCTAACAACAAACAACCTTAAACCCCTAACAGCAAACAACCCTAAATCCCTAACAAGAAACAATCCTAACCCCCTAACAACCAACAACGCTCACTCCCTAACCACAAACAGCACTAACACCCTAACCACAAACAACACTAACCCCCTAACAACAAACAACACTAAACCCCTAACAAGAAACTAACCTAACCCTGTAACAACAAAGAACCCTAAACTCCTAACAACAAACAACCCTAAACCCCTAACAACAATCAACACTAACACCCTAACAACAAAAACCACTAAACCCCAACAAGAAACAACACTAAACCCCTAAGAACAAACACTAACCTCCTAACAACAAACAACACTAAACCCCTAACAAGAAACTAACCTAACCCTGTAACTACAAACAACCCTAACCTCCTAACAAGAAACAACCTTAAACCCCTAACAACAAACAATCCTAACCCCCTAACAACCAACTACGCTCATTACCTAACCACAAACAACGCTAACACCCTAACCACAAACAACACTAACCCCGTAAGAACAAAGAACACTAACACCCTAACCACAAACAACACTAACACCCTAACAACAAAAACCACTAAACCCCAACAAGAAACAACCCTAAACCCCTAACAACAAACACTAACCCCCTAACAACAAACAACACTAAACCCCTAACAAGAAACTAACCTAACCCCGTAACAACAAACAACCCTAACCGCCTAACAACAAAGAACCTTAAACCCCTAACAACAAACAACCCTAAACCCCTAACAACAAACAACACTAATACCCTAACAACAAAAACCACTAAAACCCAAAAAGAAACAACGCTAAACCCTAACAACAAACACTAACCCCCTAACAACAAACAACACTAAACCCCTAACAAGAAACTAACCTAACCCTGTAACAACAAACAACCCTAACCTTCTAACAACAAACAACCTTAAACCCCTAACAACAAACAACCCTAAACCCCTAACAACAAACAACACTAACACCGTAACAACAAAAAACACTAAACCCCAACAAGAAACAACACTAAACCCCTAACAACAAACACTAACCCCCTAACAACAAACAACCCTAAACCCCGATCAACGAACAATCCTAACCCCCTAACAACCAACAACGCTCACCCCCTAACCAAAAAAACACTAACACCCTGACCACAAACAACACTAACCCCATAAGAACCAACAACACTAACCCCCTAACAACAAACAACACTAAACGCCTAACAAGAAACTAACCTAACCCTGTAACAACAAACAACCCTAACCTCCTAACAACAAACAATCCTAACCGCCTAACAAACAACAACACTAACCCCCTAACAACAAACAACACTAACACCCTAACAACAAAAACCACTAAACCCCAACAAGAAACAACCCTAGACCCCTAAATACCAACAACACTAACCCCCTAACAACAAACAACACCAACACCCTAACAGCAAAATCTACTAAACCCCAACAAGAAACAACCCTAAACCCCTAACAACAAACACTAACCCCCTAACAACAAACAACACTAAAACCCTAACAAGAAACTAACCTAACCCCGTAACAACAAACAACCCTAACCTCCTAACAACAAACAACCTTAAACCCCTGACAGCAAACAACCCTAAACCCCTAACAACAAACAACACTAACACCCTAACAACAAAAACCACTAAACCCCAACAAGAAACAACACTAAACCCCTAACAACAAACACTAACCCCCTAACAACAAACAACACTAAACCCCTAACAAGAAACTAACCTAACCCTGTAACAACAAACAACCCTAACCTTCTAACAACAAACAACCTTAAACCCCTAACAACAAACAACCCTAAACCCCTAACAACAAACAACACTAACACCCTAACAACAAAAAACACTAAACCCCAACAATAAACAACACTAAACCCCTAACAACAAACACTAACCCCTTAACAACAAACAACACTAAACCACTAACAAGAACCTAACCTAACCCTGTAACAACAAACAACCCGAAACCCCTAACAACAAACAATCCTAACCCCTAATAAGAAACAACGCTCACCCCCTAACCACAAACAACACTAACACCCTAAACAAGAAACTAATCTAACCCTGTAACAACGAACAACCCTAACCTCCTAACAACAAACAACCTTAACCCCCTAACAACAAACAACCCTAAACCCCTAACAACAAACAACACTAACACCCTAACAACAAAAAACACTAAACCCCAACAAGAAACAACACTAAACCCCTAACAACAAACACTAACCCCCTAACAACAAACAACACTTAACCCCTAACAAGAAACTAACCTAACCCTGTAACAACAAACAACCCTAACCTCCTAACAACAAACAACCTTAACCCCCTAACAACAAACAACCCTAAACCCCTATCAACGAACAATCCTAACCCCCTAACAACCAACAACGCTCACTCCCTAACCACAAACAACACTAACACCCTAACCACAAACAACACTAACCCCATAAGAACAAACAACACTAACCCCCTAACAACAAACAACACTAACACCCTAACAACAAAAACTACTAAACCCCAACAAGAAACAACCCTTAAACCCTAACAACAAACACTAACCCCCTAACAACAAACAACACTAAACCCCTAACAAGAAACTAACCTAACCCCGTAACAACAAACAACCCGAACCTCCTAACAACAAACAACCTTAAACCCCAACAACAAACAACCCTAAACCCCTAACAAGAAACATTTCTAACAACCAACAATGCACACCCACTAACCACAAACAACACTAGCACCCTAACCACAAACAACACTAACCCCGTAAGAACAAACAACACTAACCCCCTAACAACAAACAACACTAACACCCTAACAACAAAAACTACTAAACCCCAACAAGAAACAACCCTAAACCCCTAACAACAAACACTAACCCCCTAACAACAAACAACACTAAACCCCTAACAAGAAACTAACCTAACCCCGTAACAACAAACAACCCTAACCTCCTAACAACAAACAACCTTAAACCCCTAACAACAAACAACCCTAAACCCCTAACAACAAACAACACTAACACCCTAACAACAAAAACCACTAAACACCAACAAGAAACAACTCTAAACCCCTAACAACAAACACTAACCCCCTGACAACAAACAATACTAAACCCCTAACAAGAAACTAACCTAACGCTGTAACAACAAACAACCCTAACCTTCTAACAACAAACAACACTAACCACCTAACAAACAACAACACTAACCCTCTAACCACAAACAACACTAATACCCTAACAACAAAAACTACTAAACCCCAACAAGAAACAACCCTAAACCCCTAACAACAAACACTAACCCCCTAACAACAAACAACACTAAACCCCTAAAAAGAAACTAACCTAACCCCGTAACAACAAACAACCCTAACCTCCTAACAACAAACAACCTTAACCCCCTAACAACAAACAACCCTAAACCCCTAACAACAAACAACACTAACACCCTAACAACAAAAAACACTGAAACCCAACAAGAAACAACACTAAACCCCTAACAACAAACACTAACCCCCTAACAACAAACAACACTAAACCCCTAACAAGAAACTAACCTAACCCTGTAACAACAAACAACCCTAACCTCCTAACAACAAACAACCCTAACCCCCTAAGAAACAACACTAATCCCAAACCACAAACAACACTAACACCCTAACAACAAAAACTACTAAACCCCAACAAGAAACAACCCTAAACCCCTAACAACAAACACTAACCCCCTAACAACAAACAACACTAAACCCCTAACAAGAAACTAACCTAACCCCGTAACAACAAACAACCCTAACCTCCTAACAACAAACAACCTTAAACCCCTAACAACAAACAACCCTAACCTCCTAACAAGAAACAACCTGAAACCCCTAACAACATACAACCCTAAACCCCTAACAACAAACACTAACACCCTAACAACAAAAACCACTAAACCCCAACAAGAAACAACACTAAACCCCTAAGAACAAACACTAACCCCCTAACCACAAACAACACTAACACCCTAACCACAAACAACACTAACCCCGTAAGAACAAACAACACTAACACCTAACAACAAACAACACTAACACCCTAAAAACAAAAACTACTAAACCCCAACAAGAAACAACCCTAAACCCCTAACAGCAAACACTAACCCCCTAACAACAAACAACACTAAACCCTTAACAAGAAACTAACCTAACCCCGTAACAACAAACAACCCTAACCTCCTAACAACAAACAACCTTAAACCCCTAACAACAAACAACCCTGAACCCCTAACAACAAGCAACACTAACACCCTAACAACAAAAAACACTAAACCCCAACAAGAAACAACACTAAACCCGTAGCAACAAACACTAACCCCCTAACAACAAACAACACTAAACCCCTAACAAGAAACTAACCTAACCCTGTAACAACAAACAGCCCTAACCTCCTAACAACAAACAACCTTAACCCCCTAACAACAAACAACCCTAAACCCCTAACAACAAACAATCCTAACCCCCTAACAACCAACAACGCTCACCCCCTAACCACAAACAACACTAACACCCTAACCACAAAAAACACAAACCCCGTAAGAACAAACAACACTAACCCCCTAACAACAAACAACACTAACACCCTAACAACAAAAACTACTAAAAGCCATCAAGAAACAACCCTAAACCCCTAACAACAAACACTAACCCCCTAACAACAAAAAACACTAAACCCCTAACAAGAAACTAACCTAACCCCGTAACAACAAACAACCCTAACCTCCTAACAACAAACAACCTTAAACCCCTAACAACAAACAACCCTAAACCCCTAACAACAAACAACACTAACACCCTAACAACAAAAAACACTAAACCCCAACAATAAACAACACTAAACCCCTAACAACAAACACTAACCCCTTAACAACAAACAACACTAAACCACTAACAAGAACCTAACCTAACCCTGTAACAACAAACAACCCGAAACCCCTAACAACAAACAATCCTAACCCCTAATAAGAAACAACGCTCACCCCCTAACCACAAACAACACTAACACCCTAAACAAGAAACTAATCTAACCCTGTAACAACGAACAACCCTAACCTCCTAACAACAAACAACCTTAACCCCCTAACAACAAACAACACTAAACCCCTAACAACAAACAATCCTAACCCCCTAACAACCAACAACGCTCACCCCCTAACCACAAACAACACTAACACCCTAACCACAAACAACACTAACCCCGTAGAAACAAACAACACTAACCCCCTAACAACAAACAACACTAACACCCTAACAACAAAAACCACTAAAGCCCAACAAGAAACAACCCTAAAGCCCTAAATAAAAACAACACTAACCCCTTAACCACAAGCAACACTAACACCCTAACAACAAAAACCAATAAACCCCAACAAGAAACAATACTAAACCCCTAACAACAAACACTAACCCCCTAACAGCAAACAACACTATACCCCTAACAAGAAACTAACCTAACCCTGTAACAACAAACAACCCTAACCTCCTAACAACAAACAACCTTAACCCCCAACAACAAACATCCCTAAACCCCTAACAACAAACATTTCTAACAACCAACAACGCACACCCACTAACCACAAACAACACTAGCACCCTAACCACAAACAACACTAACCCCGTAAGAACAAACAACACTAACCACCTAACCACAAACAACACTAACACCCTAACAACAAAAACTACTAAACCCCAAGAAGAAACAACCCGAAACCCCTAACAACAAACACTAACCCCCTAACAACAAACAACAATAAACCCCTAACAAGAAACTAACCTAACCCTGTAACAACAAAGAACCCTAACCTCCTAACAACAAACAACCCTAAACCCCTAACAACAAACAACACTAACACCCTAACAACAAAAACCACTAAACCCCAACAAGAAACAACACTAAATCCCTAACAACAAACACTAACCCCCTAACAAGAAACAACACTAAACCCCTAACAAGAAACTAACCTAAACCTGTAACAACAAACACGCCTAACCACCTAACAACAAACAACCTTAACCCCCTAAGAGCAAACAACCCTAAATCCCTAACAAGAAACAATCCTAACCCCCTAACAACCAACAACGCTCACTACCTAACCACAAACAACGCTAACACCCTAACCACAAACAACACTAACCCCGTAAGAACAAAGAACACTAACACCCTAACCACAAACAAAACTAACAAGCTAACAACAAAAACTACTAAACCCCAACAAGAAACAACCCTAAACCCCTAACAACAAACACTAACCCCCAACAACAAACAACACTAAACCCCTAACAAGAAACTAACCTAACCCCGTAACAACAAACAACCCTAACCGCCTAACAACAAAGAACCTTAAACCCCTAACAACAAACAAACCTAAACCCCTAACAACAAACAACACTAACACCCTAACAACAAAAACCACTAAACCCCAACAAGAAACAACACTAAACCCTAACAACAAACACTAACCCCCTAACAACAAACAATACTAAACCCCTAACAAGAAACTAACCTAACCCTGTAACAACAAACAACCCTAACCTTCTAACAACAAACAACCTTAAACCCCTAACAACAAACAACCCTAAACCCCTAACAACAAACAACACTAACACCCTAACAACAAACAACCCTAAACCCCTAACATCAAACAACACTAACCCCCTAAAAACAAACAACCCTAACACACTAACAACAAACAACACTAACACCCTAACAACAAAAACCACTAAACCCCAACAAGAAACAACCCTAAACCCCTAACAACAAACACTAACCTCCTAACAACAAACAACACTAAACCCCTAACAACAAACAATCCTAACCCCCTAACAACCAACAACACTCACCCCCTAACCACAAACAACACTAACACCCTAACCACAAAGCAAGACTAACCCCGTAAGAACAATCAACACTAACCCCCTAACAACAAACACTAACACCCTAACAACAAAAACCACTAAAGCCCAACAATAAACAACCCTAAACCCCTAAATACAAACAACACTAACCCCCTAACCACAAACAAAACTAACACCCTAACAAAAAAACCACTAAACCTCAACAAGAAACAACCCGAAACCCCTAAATAGAAACAACACTAACCACCTTACAACCCTAACCCCCTAACAACATAAAACTCTGAACCCCTAACAACAAACAACACTAACCCACTAACAACAAACAACCCTAAACCCCTAACAACAAACAACCTTTACCCCCTAACAACCAACAACACTAACCCTCAACCAAAAACACTAACACCCTAAGAACTAAAACCACTAAATCCCAACAAGAAACAACCCTAAGCACCTAACAACAAACAACACTAACCCCCTAACAACAAACAACACTAACACCCTAACAACAACCATCCCTAACCCCCTGAGAACAAATACTAAGCTCCAACAACAAACAACACTGACCCTCTAAAAACAACCCTAATCCCCTAACTACAAACAACACTAACCCACTAACAACAAACAAAACTAACCCCCTAAAAAACAACACAAACCCCCAACAACAAACAACTCTCACACCCAAACAACAAACAACACCAACCCCCTAACAACAACACTAACCCCCAAAAACAAACAAAACTAACACCCTACCAACAAACAATACTAAACCGCAACTAGAAACAACCCTAACCCCCTAACAACAAACAACACTATCCCTCTTACAACAAACAACACTAACCCCCAACAACAGTCCTAACCACCTAACAACAAACAACACTAACCCCCTAAAAAGAAAAAACAATAAACCCCTAAAAACAAACAACACTCATCCCCTAAGAACAAACAACACTAACACTCTAACAACAACCAACACTAACCCCCTAACAACAAACAATCCTAAGCCCCTAAAAACAAACAACACTAACCCCCTAAAAACAAACAACCCTAAAACCCTAAAAACAAACAACACTGAACCCCTAAAAACAAACAACACTAAGCCAATAACAACAAACAGCACTAACCCACTAACAACAAAAAACACTAACCCGCTAACAACATCCAACAGTAACGCCCTAAGCACAAACAATACTAACCCCCTAACAACAAACAATCCTAACCCTCTAACAACAAACAACACTCACCCTTAAAAACAAACAACCCTAAAACCCTAAAAGCAAACGACACTGAACCCCTAAAAACAAACAGCACTAAGCCTCTAACAACAAACAACACTAACACCCTAACAACAAACACCACTAAACCCCAACAAGAAACAACCCTAAACCCGTAACGAAAAACAACACTAACCCACTAACAAGAAACAACCCTAAAACCCTAACAACAAACAACACTAAAGCTCTAACAACAAACAATCCTAACCCCCTAAAACAAACACCAACCCCCAACAACAAAAAACACTAACACCCTAACTACAAGCAACCCAAACCCCCAACAACAAACAACACTAAACCCCTAACAACAAACAACCCTAACAACCTAACAACAACCAAACTTAACCCCCTAACAACAAACAACACTAAACCACTAAGAACAAACAACACTAACCCCCTAACAACAAACAACCCTAACCCCCAACAACAAACAACACTAACCCGTAACAAGAAACTACCCTAACCCTGTAACAAAAAACAAAGATAACCCCTAAAAACAAACAACCCTAACTCCCTAACAACAAACAACACTTACCACCTTACAACAAACAACCCTAAACCCCTATCAACAAAAAACCTTAACACACTAACAACAAACAACACTAAACTCCTAACAGGAAACTACCCTAACCCCGTAACAACAAACAACCCTAACCCCTCACAACAAACAACCCTATCCCCCTAAGAACCAACAACACTAACCCCCAACCACAAACAACACTAACCCCATGAAAACAAACAACACTAACCCCCTAAGAACAAACAACCCTAACCTCCTAACAGCAAACAACCCTAAACCCCTAACAACCAACAACACTAAGCCCCTAACCACAAACAACACTAACCCCTTAACAACAAACAATCCTAACCCCTTAACAACAAACACTAACCCCCTAACAACAAACACTAACCCCCTAAGAACAACCAACACTAACCCCCTAAAAACAAACACCACTAAACTCCAACAAGAAACAACCCAAAACCCCTAGCACTAACCCCCTAACAACAAACAACACAAACCCCCTAACAACCAACCCTATCCCCCTAACAACAAACAAAACTAACCTCCTAAGAGCAAACAACACTAACCCCTAACAACAAACAACACTAAAGCACTAACAACAAACAACCCTAACCCCCTAACAACAAACAACTCTAACCCCCTAACAAAAAACAAACCTAACCCCCTAACAACCAACAACACTAACCCCCTAACCACAAACAACACTAACCGCCTATCCACAAACAACACTCACCACCTAACAACAAACAACACTAACCCCCTAAAAACAAACAACCCTAAAACCCTAAAAACAAACAACACTAAGCCCCTAACAACCAACACTAACCCCCTAACAAGAAACTACCCTAACCCCGTAATAACAAACAACACTAACCCCCTAACAACAAACAACCCTAAGACTCTAACAACAAACAACCCTCCCTCCCAAAAACCAACAACCCAAAACCCCTAACAACCAACAGTAACCCCCTAACAACAAACAACCCTAACCCCATAACAACAACCCTAGACCCCTAACAACCAACAACACTAACCCCCTAACCACAAACAACACTTTCCCCCGAACAACAAACAACCCTAACCCCCTAACAAAAAACCTAACCCCCAAACAACAAACAACCCTAACCCCCTCACGAAAACAACCCTAACCCCCTAATAAATAACCCTAAGCCCCTAACAAACACAACTGTAAACCCCGAAAAATACAATCGTAACCCCGTAACAAACACAACCCTAACCCCCTAACAAAGCCTAACAATAACTTAAACCTGACCATAAGCATAACCCCAAACCCTAGCACTAACTCTAACTCTAAACCTAACACTAACCTAGCCCTGCCCTTTACCGTAAACCCAGCCTTAACCCTAACCTTACCCCTACCCGAACCCTAACCCTATACCTAACCCGAACACTAACCTTGACCCTACTCTAACTTTAACTCTAACGTGACTATTAACTGAAACATCACCCTAACCCTAAGCCTAAATCTAACTCGAGCCCTAACCATAACAATGACCCTAAACCCTCGCCTTAACTGTAAACCTAACCCTAAGCCTCACCCTAATCCTTAACCGTATCCCCAACCCTAAACCTAACGCTATCCCCAAACTTATCCCTAACCCTAACCCTAATACGAACAGTAACCCAAATCTAACCCTAACCCTAATATTAAACCTAAACTTAAATCTACCGTAACCATAAACCTAACCCTAACACCCTAAACCTAACGTCTAACACCGTCTATAATCCTAACCCTTATCATAACCCTCACCCTTAACCTAAACTTCACACTAACCCTAAACCTAACCTAACGCTGACCCTAGACATAACGCCTAACCCTAACCGAACCCTAAACCTATCCTTAACACTAACCTGAACACAAACCCAAACCCTAGCCCTCACCATAAAAATAACCCTCACCCTATCCTGAACTTCATCCAAACACTAACCATAACCTTAACCCTAAACCTAGACCTAACCCAAACCCTAACCTTAAACCTAACTCTAAGAATAACGCTAGTCCATCTGTAACCCTAAACTGAACACTTACAATAGCCCTGAACCTAACCCTAAAATAATCCTAATCCTAACCCTAGACCTAATCCTAACCCTACCCCTAACCTTTACCCTAAATAGAACACTAAGTCTAACCCTCAACATGGACCTAAACCTAATTCTTACCCTACACCTAACCCTAATCCTAAACCAAACCCTAACTCTGACTATAACCCTAATCATAACAATTACCCTAAACCCTCACCTTAACTGTAAAACTAACCGTAACCCTCACCCTAAATCCTAACCGTATCCCACAACCCTAACCCTAATGCTATCCCTAACCCTAACCCTAACATTAACCTGAAACCCCTGAGCCCTAATGATAAACCTAACCCTAACACAAACCCTAACCCTAACACCAAAGCCTAGCAAAAACCTTAACCCTAACTCTCACCCTAACTCTAACACTAACCCGAAACCGAATCATGAACCTAACCCTAAGCCTAAACCAAACCTAACCATGACCAGAACCGCAAGGCCTAACCGGAACCCTCACCCAAACCCTAACCCTAAACTACACCTCTAACCCCTAACGCCTTATCATAACGATAATCCTAACCCTAACCAACCCTAACCCTAAAACTCACCCTCACCCCAACCACAAAGCCTAACACAACCGTGACCCTAACCCTAAACGTAACACTAAACTTAACCCTAACCTTAAATCTAACCCTAACCCTAAAACTGAACACAACCCCTGAACGTAACCCTAACCCTGAACATAACCTTAACACTAACCTGAAAACAAGCCCAAACCTTAGCCATAACCCTAACCCTCACCCTATCTTAAACTTTACCCTATCCCTAACCTAAAACTCACCCTGACTTTAACCCTAACCCTCCCCATAAACCTAACCCTCACCTTAACCTTGGCCCACCTGTAACCCGAAACCTAACCCTTACAATAACTCTGACCCTAATCCTCGCCCTAAACCTAATTCTAATTCTAACCCTGACCCTAACCCTAACCTAACCTTAACCCTATCTTTAAGCCTACCATAAACTTAAACCTAACCCTAACCCTTAACCTTAACTCTAAACCTAACCCTAGCCCTAACCCTAACCTTAACGGTAACACTTACCCAGAACCCTCACCTTAACTGTAAATGTAACTCTAACTCTTACCCTAACCCTAAACTTAACCCTAATTATAACCTTAACCTAAACCTAAGTGAAACAGTAACCCTTAACCCTAACTCTAATCCTAATCCTTAGCCTAAAACTAACCTTAACCCTAAACCTAACCCTAACCACTGACCCTAACTCTAACCCTAACCCTAAGCCGAACCCTCACCCTTAACCAGAATTTCACCCTAAGCATAACGCTAAGCGTACCCTAACTTCATTCAAACCCGAACCCTAAGCAAAACTAACACTAACACTACACGTAACCCTAACCCTAAACCTAACCCTAACCCTGACTCTGACCTGAACCCAAACCCCTAACCCCAACCCTCTCGCTTAACATAAACTTCTCCGTAACCCTAACCCTAAAACTAAACGTAACACTAAATCTCCCCTAACCCTGACCGTACCATAAACGTAACCCTAACTCTAAACTCAAAACTAACCCTGACCCTAACTCTAACTCTAACCCTAATCCTAAGCCTAAAACTTACCCTACACACTCAGCTTAAATGGAAACCTAGCACTAACCCTCATCTTACCATCTAAACCTAACCTCAACCCTTAACCTAACCCTATCTATAACCTTCACCTAGCCCTAAACCTAAACATGACTTAACCCTAACACTAACCCTAACCCTAAATCTAAACCTAACCTTAACCCTAAACTTAATCCTAACCTAAGCTCTAACCCTAACCCCTAACGCTAACCCTAAGCTCAACCCTCACCCTTCAATTAAACTTTACCCCAGCTGTAGCCCTAACCCTAAGCCGAACCCTAAACCTGACCCTAACATTAACCCAAACACCTAACCCTAATCCTAAGCCTAATCCTAACCCTAACCTTAACCCAAATGCCTAACCCTAACCCTAACCCTCATCCTTAACCTAAACTTCACCCTAAACCTAAGGCTAACCCTAACCCTGAAAGTAAAGCTAACCCTTAACTATCCCCTAACTCTAGCCCTGACCCTAAACCTAATGCTAACCCTAGCCCTAACAGTAACACCCTAAAACATCAGCTTAATGGAAACTTAACACTAACCCTCCCATGAACCCCTAACCCTAACCCTACCCCGCATCCTACACCTAACCCAGACCTAAACCTAACCCTTTCTCTAACCCTAAATTAACCCTAACCTTAACTCTACCCTAACCCTAACAATAACTCTAAACCTGACCATAACCATAATCCTAAACCCTAGCACTAACTCTAACTCTAAATCTAACCCTAAGCTAGCCCTACCCTTTACCGTAAACCTAGCCTTAACCCTAACCTTACCCCTACCCAAACCCTAACGCTATACCTAACCCGAACACTAACCTTAACCCTACTCTAACCTTAAGCCTAACCCTGACTATTAACTGAAACTTCACCCTAACCCTAAGCCTAACTCTAACTCTAACCCTAACCATAACAATGACCCTAAACCCTCGCCTTAACTGTAAACCTAACCCTAAGCCTCACCCTAATCCTTAACCGTATCCCCAACCCTAAACCTAACGCTATCCCCAAACTTATCCCTAACCCTAACCCTAATACGAACAGTAACCCAAATCTAACCCTAACCCTAATTTTAAACCTAAACTTAAATCTACCCTAACCATAAACCTAACCCTAACACCCTAAACCTAACGTCTAACACCGTCTATAATCCTAACCCTTATCATAACCCTCACCCTTAACCTAAACTTCACACTAACCCTAAACCTAACCTAACGCTGACCCTAGACATAACGCCTAACCCTAACCGAACCCTAAACCTATCCTTAACACTAACCTGAACACAAACCCAAACCCTAGCCCTCACCATAAAAATAACCCTCACCCTA
Source organism: Loxodonta africana (assembly GCF_030014295.1). Taxonomy (NCBI): domain Eukaryota; kingdom Metazoa; phylum Chordata; class Mammalia; order Proboscidea; family Elephantidae; genus Loxodonta; species Loxodonta africana. The sequence goes on along the minus strand of NC_087356.1, from coordinate 86,677,833 downwards.
TCCTGAACTTCATCCAAACACTAACCATAACCTTAACCCTAAACCTAAAGCTAACCCAAACCCTAACCTTAAACCTAACTCTAAGAATAACGCTAGTCCATCTGTAACCCTAAACCAAACACTTACAATAGCCCTGAACCTAACCCTAAACTTAATCCTAATCCTAAACCTAGACCTAATCCTAACCCTAACTCTAACCTTGACCCTAAATAGAACATTAAGTCTAACCCTCAACTTGGACCTAAACCTAAATCTTACCCTACACCTAACCCTAACCCTAAACCTAACCCTAACTCTAACTCTAACCCTAATCATAACAATTACCCTAAACCCTCACCTTAACTGTAAAACTAACCGTAACCCTCACCCTAACCCCTAACCGTATCCCATAACGCTAACCCTAATGCTATCCCTAACCCTAACCCTAACACTAACCTGAAACCCCTGAGCCCTAATGATAAACCTAACCCTAACACAAACCCTAACACCAAAGCGAAAGCCTAGCAAAAACCTTAACCCTAACTCTCACCCTAACTCTAACACTAACCCGAAACCTAATCATGAACCTAACCCTAACCCTAAACCAAACCTAACCATGACCAGAACCACAAGGTCTAACCGGAACCCTTACCCAAAACCTAATCCTAAACTACACCTCTAACTCTAACACCTTACCATAACCATAATCCAAACCCTACCCAACCCTAACCCTAAACCTAACCCTCACCCCAACCACAACGCCTAACACAACCATAACCCTTACCCTAACCGTAACACTAAACTTAACCCTAACCTTAAATCTAACCCTAACCCTAAAACTAAATACAACCCATGAACTTAACCCTAACCCTGAACATAACCTTAACACTAACCTGAAAACAAGCCCAAACCTTAGCCATAACCCTAACCCTCACCCTGTCTTAAACTTCACCCTATTCCTAACCTAAAACTCGCCCTAACTTTAACCCTAACCCTACCCCTAAACCTAACCCTCACCTTAACCTTGGCCCACCTGTAACCCTAAACCTAACCCTTACAATAACTCTGACCCTAATCCTCACCCTAAACCTAATTCTAATCCTAACCCTGACCCTAACCCTAACCTAACCTTAACCCTATCTTTAAGCCTACCGTTATCTTAAACCTAACTCTAACCCTAACCCTAGCCCTAACCCTAATCTTAACTGTAACACTTACCCAAAACCCTCATCTTAACTGCAAATATAACTCTCACTCTTACCCTAACCCTAAACTTAACCCTAATTATAACCCTAACCTAAACCTAACTGAAATGCTAACCCTTAACCGTAACTCTAACCCTAATCCTTAGCCTAAACCTAACCTTAACCCTAAACCTAACCCTAACCACTGACCCTAACTCTAACCCTAAGCCTAAGCCGAACCCTCACCCTTAACCAAAATTTCACCCTAAGCATAACGCTAAGCCTACCCTAACTTCATTCAAACCCTAACCCTAAGCAAAACTAACACTAACACTAAACCTAACCCTAACCCTAAACCTAACCCTAACCCTGACTCTAACCTGAACCCAAACCCCTAACCCTAACCCTCTCGCAGAACATAAATTCACTGTAACCCTAAACACTAAATCTCCCCAACCCTGACCCTAACCATAAACATAATCCCAACACTAAACTTAAACCTAACCCTGACTCTAACTCTAACTTTAACCCTAAAACTTACCCTACACACTCAGTTTGAATGGAAACCTAGCACTATCCCTCACCCTAACATCTAAACCTAACCCCAACCCTGAACCCAACCCTATCTCTAACTAAAAACTAGTCCTAAACCTAACTATGACTTAACCCTAACACTTACCCTAACTCTAAACCTGACCTTAACCCTAAACTTAATTCTAACCTTAACCCTAACCCTAACCCCAACACTAACCCTAAGCTCAACACTCACCCTTAACTTAAACTTCACCCTAACCCTAACCCTAAACCAAACACTAACCCTAACCCTAAACCTAACCTTAAACCTGACCCTAACATTAACCCAAACACTTAACGCAAAACCTAACACTAAGCCTAACCCTAAATGTAACCCTAACCTTAACCTAAACACCAAAGCCTAATCTTAACCCTCATCCTTAACCTAAACTTCACCCTAAACCTAAGCCTAACCCTAAGCCTAAAATTACACCTAACCCTAAACTATCCTCTAACTCTCGCCCTAACCCTAACCCTAACTCTAACCCTAACCCTGGCAGTAACACCCTAAAACATCAGCTTAACTGTAAATGTAACACTAACCGTCACACGAACCCCTAACCCTTTCCCTAACCCTATCACTCATCCTAATCCTAACCCTGACCTAAACTTAATCCTTACCCTAACCCTAAACTTAACCCTAACCTTAACTCTACCCTAACCCTAACCCTAAACCTAACAATAACTCTAAACCGGACCCTAACCCTAACCCTAAACCCTAGATCTAACTCGAACTCTAAACCTAACCCTAACCCTAACCTGGCCCCACCCTTTACAGTAAAGCTAGCCTTAACCCTAACTTACCCCTACCCTAACCCTAAACCTAACCCTTACAATATCAATAAACCCTAGCAGGGTCCTGCCTAGTCTCTCCCACCTCATCACTCTTTACAAAGAGCCCTGCTTTGTCTCTCCCACATCCTCACTCCCTAAGCAGGGCTCTGCCTGTCCTCTCCCACCTCCTCACTCTCTATGCAGGACTCTGCCTTGTTCTCCCACCTCTTCACTCCCTACACAGGGCCCTGGCTAGTGTCTCCCATCTTCTCACTCCATACACAGCTTTCTGCCTGTTCTTTCCCACTTTCTCACTTCCTACACGGAGCCCTGCCTGGTCTCTCCCACCTCCTCACTCCCTACACCAGTCCCTGCCTGATCTCTCCTACCTCCTCACTCCCTGCACAGGGCCCTGCCTGGTCTCTCCCACATCCTTACTCCATACAAAGGGACTTGCCTGATCTCTGGCCTCCTCACTCCCTGCACAGAGCCCTGCCTGGTCTCTCCCAACTCCTCACTCCCTATTCAGGTCTCTGAATGTTTCTCCCACCTCTTCACTCCCTACACAGGGCCCTGCCTGCTGTCTTCCATCTTCTCACTCCCTACACAAGTTTCTGCCTATTCTCTCTCACCCCCTCACTTGCTAAACACAGTCCTGCCTGTTCTTTCCCACCTCCTGACTCAGTACACAGGTCTCTGCCTGGTCTCTTCCAACTCCTCACTCCCTACACAGGGCCCTGCCTGGTCTCTGCCACCTCCTCACTCCCTACACAGGTCTCTGACTGCTCCCTGCCACCTCCTCACTCCCTACACAGGGCCCTGCCTGGTATCTCCCACCTCCTCACTCCCTACACAGGGCTCTGTCTTTTCTCTCCCACCTCCTCAGTCCCTACACAGGTATCTGGGTGGTCTCTCCCACCTCCTCACTCCCTTTACAGGGCCCTGATGATCTCTCCCACCTCCTCACTCCCTAAACAGGACCCTGCCTGGTCTCTCCACCTCCTTACTCCCTACACAGGGCTCTGGCTAGTCTCTCCTACATCCTCACTCTTTATACAGCATCCTACCTGGTCTCTCTCACCTCCTCACTCCCTATGCAGGTCTCTGCCTGGTCTCTCCCACCTCCTCACTCCCTACACAGGGCCCTGCCTGGTCTCTCCTAACGCCTAACTCCCTACACAGGTCCCTGACTGGCCTCTCTCACCTCCTCACTCCCTTTACAGGGCCCTGATGATCTCTCCCACCTCCTCACTCCCTAAACAGGGCCCTGCCTGGCCTCTCCCACATCCTCAATTCACACAGGGCCCTGCCTCCTCTCTCTCACATCCTGACTGCACACACAGGGCCCTAACTGGTCCCTCCCACCTTCTCCATCCCTACACAGGTCTCTGCATGGTTCTCCCACCTCCCCATTCCCTACAAGGGTCTCTGCCTGTTCTCTCCCACCTCTTCAATCCCTAGACAGGGCCCTGCCTCTCCTCTCCCACTTCCTCACTCCCTACTCAGGGCCCTGCCTGGTATTTCTAACCTCCTCAGGCCATACACAGGGCCCTGCCTGATCTCTCCCAAATCCTCACTCCCTACACAGGACTCTGCCTGGTCTCTCCCAACACCTCACTCCCTACAAAGGGCCCTGCCTGGAATCTCCCACCTCCTCACACCCTACCCAGGGTCCTGCCTAGTCAATCCCACCTCCTCACTCCCTACGCAGGGCTCTGCCTGTCCTCTCTCGCCTTCTCACTCCCTATGCAGGACTCTGCCTGGTTCTCCACCTCTTCGCTCCCTACACAGGGCCTTGCCTGGTCTCTCCTACCTCCTCACTCCCTACACAGTTCTCTGCCTGTTCCCTCCCATTCCTCAATCCCTACACAGGTCTCTGGGTGGTCTTTCCCACCTCCTTACTACATACACAGGTGTTAGCCTGTTTTCTCCCTCCTCCTCACTCCCTACACAGGGCCCTGATGTTCTCTCGCACCTGCTCACTCCCTAAACAAGCCACTGCCTGGTCTCTCCACCTCCTTACTCCCTCCACAGGGCCCTGCCTGGTCTCTCCCACCTCCTCACTCCCTACACAGGGCCATGCCTGGCCTCTCCCACCTCCTCGCTCCCTACACAGGGCTCTGCCTGGTCTCTATCACCCCCTCACTCCCTACACAGGGTCCTGCCTTACCTCTCCCACCTCCTCAGTCCCTGCACTGTGTTTCTGGCTGTTATCTCCCTTCTTCTCACTCCCTACACAGGGCTGTGCTTGTTCTCTCCCATCTCCTCACTCCCTATACAGGGCCCTGCCTGGTGTATCCCATCTGCTCACTCCCTGCACAGGGCCCTGATGATCTCTCCTACATCCTCACTCCCTACACAGGGCCCTGCCTGGCATCTCCACCTCCTTACTCTCTACACACGGACCTGCCTGGTCTCTCCCACATCCTCACTCTGTACACAGGGTCCTACCTGGTCTCTCCCACCTCCTCACTCCCTACACAGGGCCCTGCCTGGTCTCTCCTAACACCTCACTTCCTACACAGGGCTCTGCCTGATCTCTCCCACATCCTGACTCCCTACTCAGGTATCTGGGTGGTCTCTCCCAACTCCTCACTGTGTATGCAGGGCCTTACCTGTTCTCTATCACCTCCTCACTCCCTACACAGGGCCCTGATGGTCTCTCCCACCTCCTCACTCCCTACACAGGGTCCTGCCTGGTCTCTCCCACTTCCTCAATCCCTACACAGGTCCCTGACTGGTATCTCCACCACCTTACTTCCTACACACAGCCTTGTCTGTTCTCTTCCACATCCTCACTCTGTACACAGGGTCCTACCTGCTCTCTCTCACCTCATCACTCCCTACACAGGGCCCTGCCTGGTCTCTCCTAACACCTCACTCCCTACACAGGGCTCTGCCTGGCCTCTCCCACCTCCTCACTCCCTACACAGGGCCCGGCCTGGTCTCTCCTTCTTCTCAGTCCCTACACAGGTCTCTGCCTCTTCTCTCCAAGATACTCACTCCCTACACTGGGCCCTGCCAGGTCTCTCCCACCTCCTCAGTCCCTTCACAGGTCTTTGCCTGGTCTCTCCCACATCTCTGCCTCTTCTCTCCTGCATCCTCACTCCCAACATAGGGCCCTGCCTGGTCTCTCCCACCTTCTCACTCCCTACACAGGACGCTGCCTGGCCTCTCCCACCTCCTCAGGACCTACACAGGTCCCTGCCTGGTCTCTTCCAGCTCCTCACTCCCTACACAGGTGTCTGCCTGGATTCTCCCACCTCCTCACTCCTTACACAGGGCCCTGCCTGGTATGTCCCTCCTCCTCACTCCCTACAGAGGGCCCTGCCTGGTGTCTCCCTTCTGCTTACTCCCTACATATGTCTCTGTCTCTTCTCTCCCACCTCCTCACTCTCTACACAGGGCCCTGCCTGATCTCTGGCACATTCTCACTCCCTACACAGGACCTGTGTGGTCTCTCCCAACACCTCACTCCCTCCACAGGGCCCTGCCTGGATGCTCCCTCCCCCTCACACCCTGCACAGGGTCCTGCTTGGTCTCTCCCACCTCATCACTCCTTACACAGGGCCTGCCTGGTCTCTCCCATATCCTCACTCCCTATACTTGGCTCTGCCTGGTCTCTCCCATCTCCTCACTCCCTAAGCAGGACTCTGCCTGGGTCTCCCTCTTCTTCACTCCCTACACAGGGCCCTGTCTGGTGTCTCCCATCTTCTCTATGCACAGAGCCCTGCCTGGTCTGTCCCACCTCCTCACTCCCTACACTCTTCTCTGCCTCTTCTCTCCCACCTCCTAACTCCCTGCACAGGGCCCTGCCTGGTCTCTCCCATATCCTTACTCCATACAGGGACATGCCTGATCTCTGGCCAACTCACTCCCTACAGAGGGCCCTTCCTGGTCTCTCCCATCTCCTCACTCCCTATGCAGGTCTCTGAATGGTTCTCCCACCTCTTCACTCCCTACACAGGGCCCTGCCTGCTCTCTACCATCTTCTCAATCCCTACACAGGTTTCTGCCTATTCTCTCCCACCTCCTCACTCCCTACACAGGTCTCTGCCTGGCCTCTCCCACTTCCTCACTCCCTACACAGGTCCCTGCTTCGTCTCTCCCACCTCATCACTCCTTACACAGGGCCCTGCCTGGTCTCTCCTACATTCTCACTCTTTACACAGCATCCTACCTGGTCTCTCTCACCTCCTCACTCCCTATGCAGGTCTCTGCCTGGTCTCTCCTAAGGCCTAACTCCCTACTCAGGTCCCTGCCTGACCTCTCCCACCTCCTCACTCCCTAGACATGGCCGTGCCTGGTTGCTCCCAGCTCCTCACTCCCTACTCAGGGCCCCGCCTTTTCTCTCCCACCTCCTCCATCCCTGTAAAGGTCTCTGCCTGCTCTGTCCCACCTCCTTACTCCCTACAGAGTTCTCTGCCTGTTCTCTTCCACATCCTCACTCCTTACACAGGGCCCTTCCTGGTCCCTCCCACCTCCTCACTTCCTACACCTGTCCCTGCCTGGTCTCTTCCATCTCCTCTCTCCCTACTCAGGGCCCTGCCTGGTCTCACCCACCTCCTCACTCCCTACAAAGGTCTCTGTCTGGTCTCTCAGCTCTTCACTCCCTACACAGGTTTCTGTCTCTTTTGTCCCACCATCTTACTCCCTATACAGTGCCCTGCCTGGTCTCTCACTCTCTATACAGGGCCCTGCATGGTCTCTCCCACCTCCTGACTCCCTTCACAGTGCCCAGCCTAGTCCCTCCCACCTCCTCACTCCCTACACAGGTTAGGGTTTAGGGTTTAGTTTAGTGTTAGGGTTATGGTTCGGGATCGGGTTTAGGGGTTAAGGTTAGGTTTTAGGGTTTAGTGTTCGAGTTTAGGGTCAGGGTCAGTTTTTAGTGTCAGGGTCAGGGTTTATGGTCAGGGTTTAGGGTCAGGGTCAGGGTCAGGGTTAGGGGTTAGGGTCAGGGTTAGGTTTAGGGTTTGTTTTTATGGTTAGGGTTTAGGGTTTAGGATTAGGGTTGGGGTAAGGTTAGGGCTATGTGTTAGGGCTAGGGGTTAGGGTTTAGTGTTTAGTGATAGAGTTTAGGGTCAGGGTCAGAGTCAGTGTTTAGTGTCAGGGTCAGAGTTTAGGGTCAGGGTTAGGGTCACGGTCAGGGTTAGGGTCATGGTCAGGGTTTAGGGTCATTGTCACGGTTTAGGGTCAGGGTCTGGGTCAGGGTTAGGGGTTAGAGTCAGGGTTAGGTTTAGGGTTTGGGTTTAGGGTTAGGATTTAGGGTTTAGGGTTAGGGCTAGGGTTAGTTTTAGAGGTTAGAGGTTAGGGTTAGGGTTAGGGCTAGGGCTAGGGCTTGGTGTTAGGGCTAGGTCTAGGGCTAGGGTTTTAGGGCTAGAGTTTAGGGTTAGGGTTAGGGTTTTGGGTTAGGCTGATGGTTAGAGTTTAGGGTTAGGGTTCATGGTTAGTGTTAGGGTTAGTGTTAGGGTTTAGGGTTAGGGTTAGGGTTTAGGGTTAGCAGTTAGTGTTAGGGTTAGTGTTCAGGGTTAGGGTTTGGGTTTAGGGTTAGCGGTTAGTGTTAGGGTTAGTGTTCAGGGTTAGGGTTAATGTTTAGGGTTAGGTTTTAGGGTTCGAGTTAGTGTTAGGGTTAGGGCTAGGGCTAGGGCTAGGACTTGGGCTAGGGCCTAGGGCTAGGGCTAGTGATATGGTTTGTGTTTAGGGTTCGGGTTTGGGTTCACGTTAGGCTTCGGTTTAGGCTTCGGGTTAGGATTTGGGTTAGGGTTTTGGGTAAGGGTTATTGTTAGGTTCAGGGCTATTGTAAGGGTTAGGTTTAGGGTTACAGGTGGACTAGCGTTATGATTAAAGTTTAAGTTTAGGGTTTGGGTTAGGTTTAGATTTAGGGTTAGGGTTTGGATGAAGTTTACGATATGGTGAGTGTTATTTTTAAGGTTAGGTCTAGAGTTTGGGTTCGTGTTCAGGTTAGTGTTAAGGTTAGGTTTAGCGTTTGGATTAGGGTTAGGGGTTATGTTTGGGGGTAGGGTTATGTTTAGATTTAGGGTTAGTGTGAAGTTTAGGTTAAGGGTGAGGGTTACAGTTAGGGTTAGGGTAAGGGTGAGGGTTAGGGTCAGAGTTATTGTAAGGGTTAGGTTTAGGGTACTACAGGTGGGCCAAGGTTAAGTTTAGGGTTTGATTTAGGGGTAGGGTTAGGGTTAAAGTTAGGGTGAGCTTTAGCTTAGGGATAGGGTGAAGTTTAAGATAGGCTGAGGGTTAGTTTTAGGGTTATGGTTAAGGTTTGAGTTTGGTTTCAGGTTAGTGTTAAGGTTATTTTTAGGGTTAGGGTTAAGTTTACGGGTTCTTTTTAGTTTTAGGGTTAGGGTTAAATTTTAGGTTAGGGTTAAGTTTAGTGTTATGGTTAGGATTAGGGTCACGGTTTGTGTTAGTCTTTGTCGTTTGGGTGAGGGTTAGGTTTAGGGTTCGGGTTGGGTAGGGTTAGGATTATGGTTATGGTAAGGTGTTAAGGGTTAGAGTTTTAGTTTAGGGTTAGGGTTTGGGTGAGGGTTCCGGTTAGTCATTGTGGTTCTGGTCATGGTTAGGTTTGGTTTAGGGTTAGGGTTAGGTTTATTATTAGGTTTCAGGTTAATGTTAGAGTTAGAGTTAGGGTGAGACTTAGGGTTAAGGTTTGGGTTAGGCTTTGGTGTTAGGGGTTAGGGTTTGGGTTAGGGGTTAGGGTTATCGTTAGGGCTTAGGGGTTCAGGTTAGTGTTAGGGTTAGGAATAGCATTAGTGTTAGGGTTGGGGGATACGGTTAGGGGTTAGGGTGAGGGTTGTGGTTAGTTTTACAGTTAAGGTGAGGGTTTAGGGTAAGTGTTATTCTTAGGGTTAGAGTTAGGGTTAGGTTCAGGGTTAGGGTTAGGTGTAGGATAAGATTTCGGTTTAGGTTCAGGTTTAGAATTAGAGTTAGTGTTCTATTTAGGATCAAGCTTAGAGTTAGGGTTAGGGTTAGGATTAGGGTTAGGTCTAGGGTTAGGTTCAGGGCTAATGTAAGGCTTAGTTTTAGGGTTACAGGTGGAGTAGTGTTATGGTTAGAGTTTGGTTTAAGGTTAGGGTTTGGGTTAGGTTTAGGTTTAGGGTGAAGGTTAGGGTTAGTGTTGGATGAACCTTAGGACGGGGTGAGGGTTATTCTTATGATTAGGGCTGAAGTTTGATTTTGTGTTCAGGTTAGTGTTAAGGTTAGTTTTAGGGTTCGGGTTAGTGTTAGGAGTTACGTTTAGGGTTAGTGTTAGGTTTAGGTTCAGGGTTAGAGTGATGTTTAGGTTCATAGTGAGGGTCAAGGTAAGGGTTAGGATTACGGTGAGGATTATACTTAGTGTTAGAGTTTACGTTTAGGGTGTTAGGGTTAGGTTTATGGTTAGGGTAGGGTTAAGTTTAGGGTTAATGTAACGGTTAGTATTAGATTAGTGTTACTGTTCGTGTTTGGGTTAGGGTTAGGGATAAGTTTAGGGATAGCGGCAGGTTTAGGGTTGGGGATTCGGTTAGGGGTTCGGGTGAGGTTTAGTGTTAGGTTTACAGTTAAGGTGAGGGTCATAGAGAGATAGTATTGGGTTAGGGTGAATTTTCAGGTAATAGTGAGGGTTAGTGTAAGGGTTAGGGTTAAGGTTAGAGTTAGGATTAAGATTAGTTTAGATTAGGTTTAGGGTTAGGTTAGGGATAGGGAGAAGGTTAGGGTTAAGGCTAGGTTTACAGGTCAAAGGTAGCGGCTAGGTTAGGGTTAGGTTTAGAGTTAGAGTCTAGGGTTGTAGGGTTAGGGTCAGCTTTAGAGTAATTGTAGGGTTAGGGTTAGGGTAGAATTACGGTTAGGGTTAAGTTTAGGGTTAGGGTAAGGGTTACGTTTAGGTCAGGGTTAGGGTTAGGATTAGGGATAGGCTTAGGTTTAGGGAAAGGGTTAGTGTTCGTGTGAGGGTTAGTGTTAGGTTTACAGGTTAAGCTGATGTTTTACGGTTTCTCGGTTAGGGTCAGGGTTAGATGAGGTTAGGAGTTAGGTTAGGTTTTGGCTAGAGCTGAGGGATAGTTTAGGGTTAGGTTTAATTTTAGGGTTCTGCTTATGTATAGGGTGAAAGTTAAGTTAAGATTAGCGTTAGGGTAAATATTAGAGTTAGGTGTTTGGGTTAAGGTTAGGATCAGGTTAGGGTTAAGTTTAGGGTTAGTGTTAGTGTCAGGGTTAGGTTTTGGTGTTTGGGTTAATGTTAGGGTTAGCTTTAGGGTTAGGGTTTAGTTTAAGGTTAGGGTCAGGGTGCAGTTTAAGTTAAGTGTGAGGGTTGAGCTTAGGGTTAGTGTTAGGGGTTAGGGTTAGGGTTAAGGTTAGGATTAGGATTAGGGTTAAGATTAGTTTTAGGGTTAGGGTAAGTGTTACGGTTAAGTCATGGTTAGGTTTAGGGCTAGGTTAAGGTTAGAGATAAGATTAGGTTAAGGGTAGGGTTTAGGTTTAGATGTTAGTGTGAGGGTTAGTGCTAGGTTTCCATTTAAGCTGAGTGTGTAGGGTAAGTTTTAGGGTTAGGATTAGGGTTAGAGATAGATTTAGGGTCAGGGTTAGGATTATGTTTAAGGTTAGGGTTAGGTATATGGTTAGGATTAGGGTTAGGGTCAGGGTTGGGGAGATTTAGTATTATGTTTAGTTTTAGGGCTAGGGTTAGGGTGAAGTTTCTGTTAAGCGTGAGGGTTAGGGTTAGGGTTAGGGGTAAGGGTTCAGGTTAGGGTCAGGGTTAGGGTTTGCGTTAGGTTTAGGGTTAGCTTTAGTTTTGGTTAGGGTTAGGATTTGAATGAAGTTAGGGTAGGTTTAGGGTTATGGGTAGGGTGAAATTTTGGTTAGAGTTATTGTTCGGGGTTAGGGTTAGGTTTGAGTTTATCGTAGGGTTAAAGTTAGGGTTAAGGTTAGGTTAGGGTTATGGTCAGGGTTAGGATTAGGATTAAGTTTAGGGTGAGGGTTAGGGTCCGAGTTATTGTAAGGGTTAGTTTTAGGGTTACAGGTGGGCCAAGGTTAAGGTTAGGGTTAGGTTTAGGGGTAGGGATAGGTTTAGAATTAGGTTAACATAAACTTCACCCTAACCCTAGCCCTAAAACTAAACATAATTAGAATTAGGGTGAGCTTTAGGTTAGGGATAGGGTGAAGTTTAAGTTAGGGTGAGGGTTAGGGTTAGGGTTATGGCTAAGGTTTGGGTTAGTTTTCAGGTTCGTGTTAAGGTTGTGTTTCGTGTTAGGGTTAAGTTTACGGGTTCTGTTTAGTTTTAGGGTTAGGGTTATGTTTAAGGTTAGGGTTAAGTTTAGTGTTACAGTTAGGGTTAGGGTTACGTTTTGTGTTAGGCGTTGTGGTTGGGGTGAGGTTTAGGTTTAGGGTTAGGGTTGGGTAGGGTTAGGATTATGGTTACGGTAAGGTGTTAGGTGTTAGAGGTGTAGTTTAGGGTTAGGGTTTGGGTGAGGGTTCCGGTTAGGCATTGTGGTTCTGGTCATGGTTAGGATTGGTTTAGGGTTAGGGTTAGGTTTATGATTAGGTTTCGGGTTAGTGTTAGAGTTAGAGTTAGGGTGAGAGCTACCTTTAAGGTTAGGGTTAGGTTTTGGTGTTATGGGTTAGGTTTGGGGTTAGGGTTAGGGTTATCATTAGGGCTTAGGTGTTCAGGTTAGTGTTAGGGTTAGGGATAGCATTAGGGTAAGGGTTGTGGGATACCGTTAGGGGTTAGAGTGAGTGTTACGGTTAGTTTTACATTTAAGGCGAGAGTTTAGGATAAGTGTCCCGATTATCGTTAGACATAGAGTTAGGGGTAGGTTTACGTTTCGGGTTAGGTGTAGGGTAAGATTTAGCTTTAGTTTCAGGTTTAGGGGTAGAGTTAGTGTTCTATTTAGGGTCAAGGTTAGAGTTCGGGTTAGGGTTAGGATTAGGTTTAGGGTTAGGTTGAGGGGTATTTTAAGGGTTAGGTTTAGGGTTACAGGTGGACTAGCATTATGGTTAGAGTTAGATTTAATGTTAGGGGTTGGGTTAGGTTTAGGTTTAGGTTTAGGACTAAGGTTAGCGTTAGGGTTTGGATGAAGTTTAGGATAGGGTGAGGGTTATTTTTAGGATTAGGGCTAGACTTTGGGTTTGTGTTCATGTTAGTGCTAAGGTTAGGTTTAGGGTTCAGGTTAGGGTTAGTGGTTATGTTCAGATTAGGTTTAGGTTTAGGGTTAGTGTGAAGTTTAGGTTAAGGGTGAGGGTTAGGATAAGGGTTTGCATTAGGGTTTGGATTCTAGTTAGTGTTAGAGTTTAGGTTTAGGGTGTTAGGGTTAGGTTTATGGTTAGGGAAGGGTTAAGTTTAGGGTTAATGTTAGGGTTAGCGTTAGATTAGGGTTACTGTTCGTCTTCGGGTTAGGGTTAGGGATAATGTGAGGGATAGATAGCATTAGGTTTAGGGTTGGGGATACGGTTAAGGGTTAGGTTTAGGTTTACATTGAAGGTGAAGGTTTAGGGTAATTGTTATGGTTAGGGTTAGAGTTAGAGTTAGGCCTATGGTTAGGGTGAAGTTTCAGTTAATAGTCAGGGTTAGGGTTAAGGTTAGAGTTATGCTTAAGGTTAGTGTCAGGGTTAGGTTTAAGGTAGGGGTAAGGTTAGGGTTTAGGCAAGGTTTACGGTAAAGGGTAGGGCTAGGTTAGGGTTAGGGTTAGGTTTAGAGTTAGAGTTAGTGCTAGGGTTTAGGCTTAGGGTTAGGGTCAGGTTTAGAGTTATTGTGAGGGTTAGGGTTAAGTTCGAGTTAAGGTTAGTGTTAAGTTTAGGGTTAGGGTAAGGGTTAGGATTAGGTCAAGGTTAAGGTTAGCATTAGGGATAGGGGTAGGATTAGGGAAAGGGTTAGCGATTCATGTGATGGTTAGTGTTAGGTTTACAGTTTAGCTGATGTTTTAGAGTGTTATGGTTAGGGGTATGGTTAGAGTTAGGGTTAGGGTTAGGTTTAGGGTTAGGGCTAGACTGAGGGGATAGTTTAGGGTTAGGTTTAGTTTCAGGTTAGGCTTAGGCTTACGTTTAGGGTGAAGCATACTTTAAGGATGAGGGTTAGGACTAGTGTTAGCGTTACGTGTTTGCGTTAAGGTTAGGGTTAGATTTAGGGTTAGTATTAGGGTCAGGTTTACGTGTTTGGGTTAATGCTAGGGTCAGGTTTAGGCTTAGGTTTAGGGTTAGGGTTAGGGTTCAGTTTAGGGTTAGTGTTAGGGTGCATTTAAAGTTAAGGGCGAGTGTTGAGCTCACGTTAGCGTTAGGTGTTAGGGTTAGGGTTAAGGTTAGGATTAGGTTTAGGGTTAAGTTTAGGTTTATGCTTAGGTTTAGAGTACATGTTAGGGTTAAGTCATTGTTAGGTTTAGGGCTAGGTTAAGGTTAGAGATAGGGTTAGGTTAAGGGTTGGGGTTAGGTTTAGGTGTTAGGGTGAGGGTTAGTTCTAGGTTTCCATTTAAGCTGAGTGTGTAGGGTAAGTTTTAGGGTTAGGATTAGGGTTAGGGTTAGAGTTAGGTTCAGGTTTGGGTTAGGTTTATGGTTAGGATTAGGGTTAGGGTCAGGGTTAGGCAGAGATTTAGTGTTATATTTAGTTTTAGGGTTAGAGTTAGGGTGAAGTTTATGTTAAGCGTGAGGGTTAGGGTTAGGGGTTAGGGTTCAGGTTATGGTCCGGGTTAGGGTTAGGTTTACATTTAGGGTTAGGTTTAAGTTTAGTTTTATTTTGGTTAAGGTTAGGGTTTGGTATTGTTTTTTTTTTTTTTTGTTTTTTTTATTTTTTGAAGAAGTTAGGGAGGTTTAGGGTCATGGTTAGGGTGAATTTTGGTTAAGAGTGAGGGTTCAGTTTAGGGTTAGGTTTACGGTTTGTGTTAGGCATTGTGGTTGGTGTGAGGATTAGGTTTAGGATTAGGGTTGGGTAGGGTTAGGATTATGGTTATGGTAAGGTGTTAGGGATTAGAGGAGTAGTTTTGGGTTAGGGCTTGGGTGAGGGTTCCGGTTAGGCATTGTGGTTCTGGTCATGGTTAGGTTTGGTTTAGGGTTAGGGTTAGTTTTATGATTAGGTTTCGGGTTAGTGTTAGAGTTAGGGTTAGGCTTTGGTGCTAGGGGTTAGGTTTTGGGTTAGGGTTAGGGTTATCGTTAGGGCTTAGGTTTTCAGGTGAGTGTTAGGGTTAGGGTTAGGGATAGCATTAGGGTTAGCTTTTGGGGGTACGGTTAGGGGTTAGGTGAGGGTTACAGTTAGTATTGCAGTTAAGGTTAGGTTTTAGGACAAGTGTTAGGATTAGGGTTAGAGTTAGAGTTAGGGTTAGGTTTAGGGTTAGGTGCAGGGTAAGTTTTAGGTTTAAGTCCTGGTTTAGGGTTAGAGTTAGTGTTCTCTTTAGGGTCAAGTTTAGAGTTCGGGTTAGGTTTAGGATTAGGTCTATTGTTGGGCTTAGGATTAGGGTTAGGTTCAGAGCTATTGTAAGGCTTAGGTTTAGGGTTACAGATGGACTAGCTTTACGGTTAGAGTTAGGTTTAAGGTTAGGGTTTGGGCTAGGTTTACGTTTACGGTTATGGTTAGGGTTAGGATTTGGTTGAAGTTTAGCATAGGCTGAGGGTTACTTTTAGGGTTAGGGCTAGAGTTTGGGTTTGTGTTCAGGTTAGTGTTATGGTTAGATTTAGGGTCCAGTTTAGGGTTAGGGGTTATGTTTAGTGTTAGGGTTAGTTTTAGGTTTAGGGTTAGTGTGAAGTTTAGGTTAAGGGTGAGAGTTAGGGTTAGGGTTAGGATTAGGGTTAGTGTTAGACGTTAGGTTTAGGCTGCTAGTTTTAGGTTTATGGTTAGGGTAGGTTTAAGTTTAGGGTTAATGTTAGGGTTAGTGTTAGATTAGGGTTACTGTTCGTGTTAGGGTTACAGTTAGGGTTAGGGATAGCATTAGGTTTAGGGTTAGGAATATAGTTAGGGGTTAGGGTGAGGGTTGGGGATATGGTGAGGGTTAGGTTTAGGTTTACAGTTAAGGTGAGGGTTTAGGGTAATTGTTATGGTTAGGGTTAGAGTTAGGGTCATGGTGAAGTTTCAGTTAATAGTGGGGTTCAGGGTTAATGTTAGATTTAGGGTTAAGGTTAGTGTTAGGGTTAGGTTTAGGTTAGGGTTAAGGTAGCGGTCAGGTTAGGGTTAAGACTAAGTTTACGGTAAAGTGTAAGGCTAGGTTAGGGTTAGGTTTAGAGTTAGTGCTAGGGTTTAGGGTTAGGGTTAAGGTCAGGTTTAGAGTTATTGTTAGGTTTACGGTTAAGGTTAGGGTAGAGTTAAGGTTAAGGTTAAGTTTAAGGTTAGGGTAAGAGTTAGGTTTACGTCAGGTTTAGGGTTAGGATGAGGGATAGGGTTAGGGTTAGGGAAAGGGTTAGGGTTTCGTGTGAGGATTAGTGTTATGTTTACATTAAGCTGATGTTTTTGGGTGTTACAGTAATGTTTAGGGTTAGAGTTAGGTTAGGTTTAGAGTTAGGGCTAGAGTATGGTGATAGTGCTTTAGGTTTAGGTTTAGGGTGGAATTTAGGTTAAGGATGAGGGTTAGGGTTGGGGTAGGTGTTTGGATTAATGTTAGGGTCAGGTTTAGGGTTTTGGTTTAGAGTTCAGGTTAGATTCAGGGTTAGGGTTAGATTTAGGTTTAGGGTTAGGGTTAGGTTTAGTGTTAGTTTAGCTTAGGGTTAGGGTTTGAATGAAGTTAGGGTAGGTTTAGGGTTATGGTTAGGTTGAAATTTTGGTTAAGTGTGAGGGTTTGGTTTCGGGTTAGGATTAGAGTTAGGGTTAGTGGTTAAGGTTAGGTTTAGGGTTAAGGTTAGGTTTAGGCTAAGCATTAGGGTTAGAGTTAGGGTTAGTGGTTAGTGTTTCAGTTAGGTTTAGGATAGGGTTATAATTAGGGTTAAGTTTAGGGTTACGGTAAGAGTTAGATTTACGTTTACAGTTAAGGTGAGGGTTTTGCGTAACTGTTACGGTTAGGGTTAGGGCTAGGTTTAGGGTTAGAGTTGGGTTAGGGGTTAGGTTTAGGTTAAGTTTATGGTAGGCTTAAAGTTAGGGTTAAGGTTAGGTTAGGGTTAGGGTCAGGGTTAGGATTAGAATTAGGTTTCGGGCAAGGGTTAGTGTCAGAGTTATTATAAGGGTTAGGTTTAGGGTTACAGATGGGCCAAGGTTAAGGTTAGGGTTAGGTTTAGGGGTTGGATTAGGGTTAAAGTTAGGGTTAGCTTTAGGTTAGGGATAGGGTGAAGTAAAGTAGGGTGAGGGTTAGGGATATGGCTAAGGTTTGGGTTCGTTTTCAGGTTAGTGTTAAGTTTATGTTTAGGGTTAGCGTTAAGTTTATGGGTTCTGTTTAGTTTTAGGGTTAGGGTTAGATTTTAGGTTAGGGTTAAGTTAAGTGTAACAGTTAGGGTTACGATTTGTGTTAGGCATTGTGGTTGGGGTGAGTGTTAGGTTTATGGTTAGGGTTGGGTAGAGTTAGGATTCTGGTTATGGTAAGGTGTTAGGGTTTAGAGGTGTAGTTTAGGGTTAGGGTTTGGGTGAGGGTTTCGGTTAGGCATTGTTAAGTTTGGATCAGAGTTAGGGTTAGGTTTATGATTAGGTTTCGGGTTAGTGTTAGAGTTAGGGTGAGGGATAGTGTTAAGGTTTAGGTTAGGTTTTGGTGTTATGGGTTAGGGTTTGCGTTAGGGTTTGCGTTAGAAAGAAAAGAGAATAGCAAGAGGCCTTTTCTCCCCGGCTGCTTTCCCAAGCCCTTCCAGCGAAAACTATGTCGTTGCTCCTCTGGAAGGATCCCTGCACCGCGAAGTAGGTTTTCAGAAGAAGCCCTGCGTTTGCAAGAGCAAAGGAGCAATTCGTTGCAGGAAAGAGGAAGGAAAGAAAGTTTCTCTCCCTCTGCCTGCTTTGCTCAGAGGACTGGATGAAGTCAGGGAGTTCTCCCTTTCACTGAGAAACGTGCAGGCTGCTGTTGCCTGTGCGCTCTCTTCTTTGTGAAAGAGTCTGCAGTTCCATGCTTTGAACCGTGGAAAGGCGCCGGGATCTGCTAAGACTTCCCCGGGCGCTTCGTTTGCCGTGGGCCAAAGCTAGCCTTCACAATAGCTGAACGCCAACACTGCATACTCGTTCCACTTCCAGAACAGGGCTACCGCGAGGCAGGTTTCCGGGGGAAAACGGCCCTTCGTGAAGGGCAGATATGCCGAGCTCATTGCGGGAAAGCGAAAGCAAAGGACGCTTTTGACCCTCTAACCGCTTTCGTCAGAGGAACGGGGGAAGTCACAGTGTTCTTTCTCTCACTGAGATACACACAATCTGACGTTGCCTCTGAGCTCCGTTGCTGGCAAAGAATTGAAACTGACATACATTCCCGAGGAGAAACACAGGGCTTTGCTAGGATTTCTCTAGGCAGTGTGTTTTCACTGGGCCTCACTGTACCAACACTATCTCGCCAGGGCAACACTGCGTGGGATTTCCTCTGCCAGGAGAGAGCTGCTGCTTTGTAGTTTGTGCTGGGAAACCTTGCCTTGGCAAGTGCCAATTGACTACATTCAGGCAGAAAGAAAAGAGAATAGCAAGAGGCCTTTTCTCCCCGGCTGCTTTCCCAAGCCCTTCCAGCTAAAACTATGTCGTTGCTCCTCTGGAAGGATCCCTGCACCGCGACGTAGGTTTTCAGAAGAAGCCCTGCGTTTGCAAGAGCAAATGAGGAATTCGTTGCAGGAAAGAGGAAGGAAAGAAAGTTTCTCTCCTTCTGCCTGCTTTGCTCAGAGGACTGGATGAAGTCAGGGAGTTCTCCCTTTCACTGAGAAACGTGCGGGCTGCTGTTGCCTGTGCGCTTTCTTCTTTGCGAAAGTGTCTGCAGTTCCACGCTTTGAACCGTGGAAAGGCGCCGGGCTCTGCTAAGATTTCCCCCGGCGCTTCGTTTGCCCTGGGCCAAAGCGAGCCTTCACATTAGCTGAACGCTAACACTGCATACTGGTTCCACTTCCAGAACAGGGCTACTGCCAGGCAGTTCTCCGGGGGAAAACGGCCCTTCGCGAAGGGCAGATCTGTGGAGCTCATTGCGGGAAAGCGAAAGCAAAGGACGCTTTTCTCCCTCTAACTGCTTTCGTCAGAGGAACGGGGGAAGTCACAGTGTTCTTTCTCTCACTGAGATACACACAATCTGACGTTGCCTCTTTGCTCCGTTGCTGGCGAAAAACTGAAACGGACATACATTCCTGTGGGGAAACACAGGGCTTTGCTAGGATTTCTCTAGGCAGTGTGTTTTCCCTGGGCCTCACTGTACCAACACTATCTCGCCAGGGCAACACTGAATGGGATTTCCTCTGCCAGGAGAGAGCTGCTGCTTTGTAGTTTCTGCTGGGAAACCTTGATTTGGCAAGTGCCAATTGACCGCATTCGGGCAGAAAGAAAAGAGAATAGCAAGAGGCCTTTTCTCCCCGGCTGCTCTGCCAAGCCCTTCCAGCTAAAACTATGTCGTTGCTCCTCTGGAGGCATCCCTGCACCGCGACGTAGTTTCTCAGAAGAAGCCTTGCGTTTGCAAGAGCAAATGAGGAATTCGTTGCAGGAAAGAGGAAGGAAAGAAAGTTTCTCTCCCTCTGCCTGCTTTGCTCAGAGGACTGGATGAAGTCAGGGAGTTCTCCCTTTCACTGAGAAACGTGCGGGCTGCTGTTGCCTGTGCGCTCTCCTCTTTGCACAAGAGTCCGCAGTTCCACGCTTTGAACCGTGGAAAGGCGCCGGGCTCAGCTAAGACTTCCCCCGGCGCTTCGTTTGCCCTGGGCCAAAGCGAGCCTTCACATTAGCTGAACGCTAACACTGCATACTCGTTCCACTTCCAGAACAGGGCTACCACGAGGCAGTTCTCCGGGGGAAAACGGCCCTTCGCGAAGGGCCGATCTGCCGAGCTCTTTGCGGGAAAGCGAAAGCAAAGGACGCTTTTCTCCCTCTAACCGCTTTTGTCAGAGGAACGGGGGAAGTCACAGTGTTCTTTCTCTCACTGAGATACACACAATCTGACGTTGCCTCTGAGTTCCCTTGCTGGCAAAGAACTGAAACTGACATACATTCCCGGGGAGAAACACAGGGCTTTGCTAGGATTTCTCTAGGCAGTGTGTTTTCCCTGGGCCTCACTGTAGCACCACTATCTCGCCAGGGCAACAGTGCGTGGGATTTCCTCTGCCAGGAGAGAGCTGCTGCTTTGTAGTTTGTGCTGGGAAACCTTGCTTTGGCAAGTGCCATTTGACCGCATTCAGGAGGAAAGAAAAGAGAATAGCAGGAAGCCTTTCCTTCCCGGCTGCTTTCCCAAGCCCTTCCAGCTAAAACTATGTTGTTGCTCCTCTGGAAGGATCCCTGCACCGCGACGTAGGTTTTCAGAAGAAGCCCTGCGTTTGCAAGAGCAAATGAGGAATTCGTTGCAGGAAAGAGGAAGGAAAGAAAGTTTCTCTCCTTCTGCCTGCTTTGCTCAGAGGACTGGATGAAGTGAGGGAGTTCTCCCTTTCACTGAGAAATTGCCGGCTGCTGTTGCCTGTGCGCTCTCTTCTTTGAAAAAGAGTCTGCAGTTCCACGCTTTGAACCGTGGAAAGGCGCCGGGATCTGCTAAGATTTCCCCCGGCGCTTCGTTTGCCCTGGGCCAAAGAGAACCTTCACATTAGCTGAACGCTAACACTGCATACTGGTTCCACTTCCAGAACAGGGCTACTGCCAGGCAGTTCTCCGGGGGAAAACGGCCCTTCGCGAAGGGCAGATCTGTGGAGCTCATTGCGGGAAAGCGAAAGCAAAGGACGCTTTTCTCCCTCTAACTGCTTTCGTCAGAGGAACGGGGGAAGTCACAGTGTTCTTTCTCTCACTGAGATACACACAATCTGACGTTGCTTCTTTGCTCCGTTGCTGGTGAAAAACTGAAAGGGACATACATTCCTGTGGGGAAACACAGGGCTTTGCTAGGATTTCTCTAGGCAGTGTGTTTTCCCTGGGCCTCACTGTACCAACACTATCTCGCCAGGGCAACACTGAATGGGATTTCCTCTGCCAGGAGAGAGCTGCTGCTTTGTAGTTTCTGCTGGGAAACCTTGCTTTGGCAAGTGCCAATTGACCGCATTCGGGCAGAAAGAAAAGAGGATAGCAAGAGGCCTTTCCTCCCCGGCTGCTCCGCCAAGTCCTTCCACCTAAAACTATGTCGTTGCTCCTCTGGAAGGATCCCTGCACCGTGACGTAGTTTTTCAGAAGAAGCCTTGCGTTTGCAAGAGCAAATGAGAAATTCGTTGCAGGAAAGAGGAAGGAAAGAAAGTTTCTCTCCTTCTGCCTGCTTTGCTCAGAGGACTGGATGAAGTCAGGGAGTTCTCCCTTTCACTGAGAAACGTGCGGGCTGCTGTTGCCTGTGCGCTTTCTTCTTTGCGAAAGTGTCTGCAGTTCCACGCTTTGAACCGTGGAAAGGCGCCGGGCTCTGCTAAGATTTCCCCCGGCGCTTCGTTTGCATGGGCCAAAGCTAGCCTTCACATTAGCCGAACGCTAACACTGCATACTCGTTCCACTTCCAGAACAGGGCTACCGCGAGGCAGTCCTCTGGGGGAAAACGGCCCTTCGCGAAGGGCAGATCTGCCGAGCTCATTGCGGGAAAGCGAAAGCAAAGGACGCTTTTCTCCCTCTAACCGCTTTCGTCAGAGGAACGGGGGAAGTCACAGTGTTCTTTCTCTCACTGAGATACACACAATCTGACGTTGCCTCTTTGCTCCGTTGCTGGCGAAAAACTGAAACGGACATACATTCCTGTGGGGAAACACAGGGCTTTGCTAGGATTTCTCTAGGCAGTGTGTTTTCCCTGGGCCTCACTGTACCAACAGTATCTCGCCAGGGCAACACTGAATGGGATTTCCTCTGCCAGGAGAGAGCTGCTGCTTTGTAGTTTCTGCTGGGAAACCTAGCTTTGGCAAGTGCCAATTGACCGCATTCGGGCAGAAAGAAAAGAGAATAGCAAGAGGCCTTTTCTCCCCGGCTGCTCTGCCAAGTCCTTCCACCTAAAACTATGTCGTTGCTCCTCTGGAAGGATCCCTGCACCGTGACGTAGTTTTTCAGAAGAAGCCCTGCGTTTGCAAGAGCAAATGAGGAATTCGTTGCAGGAAAGAGGAAGGAAAGAAAGTTTCTCTCCCTCTGCCTGCTTTGCTCAGAGGACTGGATGAAGTCAGGGAGTTCTCCCTTTCACTGAGAAACGTGCGGGCTGCTGTTGCCTGTGCGCTCTCCTCTTTGCACAAGAGTCTGCAGTTCCACGCTTTGAACCGTGGAAAGGCACCGGGCTCTGCTAAGACTTCCCCCGGCGCTTCGTTTGCCCTGGGCCAAAGCGAGCCTTCACATTAGCTGAACGCTAACACTGCATACTCGTTCCACTTCCAGAACAGGGCTACCGCGAGGCAGTTCTCCGGGGGAAAACGGCCCTTCGCGAAGGGCCGATCTGCCGAGCTCATTGCGGGAAAGCGAAAGCAAAGGACGCTTTTCTCCCTCTAACCGCTTTCGTCAGAGGAACGGGGGAAGTCACAGTGTTCTTTCTCTCACTGAGATACACACAATCTGACGTTGCCTCTGAGTTCCCTTGCTGGCAAAGAACTGAAACTGACATACATTGCTGTGGGGAAACACAGGGCTTTGCTACGATTTCTCTAGGCAGTGTGTTTTCCCTGGGTCTCACTGAATCAACACTATCTCGCAAGGGCAGCACTGCATGGGATTTCCTCTGCCAGGAGAGAGCTGCTGCTTTGTAGTTTCTGCTGGGAAACCTAGCTTTGGCAAGTGCCATTTGACCGCATTCAGGCAGAAAGAAAAGAGAATAGCAAGAGGCCTTTTCTCCCCGGCTGCTTTCCCAAGGCCTTCCAGCTAAAACTATGTCGTTGCTCCTCTGGAGGGATCCCTGCACCGCGACGTAGTTTCTCAGAAGAAGCCCTGCGTTTGCAAGAGCAAATGAGGAATTCGTTGCAGGAAAGAGGAAGGAAAGAAAGTTTCTCTCCCTCTGCCTGCTTTGCTCAGAGGACTGGATGAAGTCAGGGAGTTCTCCCTTTCACTGAGAAACGTGCGGGCTGCTGTTGCCTGTGCGCTCTCCTCTTTGCACAAGAGTCTGCAGTTCCACGCTTTGAACCGTGGAAAGGCGCCGGGCTCTGCTAAGACTTCCCCCGGCGCTTCGTTTGCCCTGGGCCAAAGCGAGCCTTCACATTAGCTGAACGCTAACACTGCATACTCGTTCCACTTCCAGAACAGGGCTACCGCGAGGCAGTTCTCCGGGGGAAAACGGCCCTTCGCGAAGGGCAGATCTGCCAAGCTCATTGCGGGAAAGCGAAAGCAAAGGACGCTTTTCTCCCTCTAACCGCTTTCGTCAGAGGAACGGGGGAAGTCACAGTGTTCTTTCTCTCACTGAGATACACACAATCTGACGTTGCCTCTCAGCTCCGTTGCTGGCAAAGAACTGAAACGGACATACATTCCTGTGGGGAAACTCAGGGCTTTGCTACGATTTCTCTAGGCAGTGTGTTTTCCCTGGGTCTCACTGTATCAACACTATCTCGCAAGGACAGCACTGCATGGGATTTCCTCTGCCAGGAGAGAGCTGCTGCTTTCCAGTTTGTGCTGGGAAACCTTGCTTTGGCAAGTGCGAATTGACTGCATTCAGGCAGAAAGAAAAGAGAATAGCAAGAGGCCTTTTCTCCCCGGCTGCTTTCCCAAACCCTTCCAGCTAAAACTATGTCGTTGCTCCTCTAGAAGTATCCCTGCACCGTGACGTAGTTTTTCAGAAGAAGCCTTGCGTTTGCAAGAGCAAATGAGGAATTCGTTGCAGGAAAGAGGAAGGAAAGAAAGTTTCTCTCCCTCTGCCTGCTTTGCTCAGAGGACTGGATGAAGTCAGGGAGTTCTCCCTTTCACTGAGAAACGAGCAGGCTGCTGTTGCCTGTGCGCTCTCTTCTTTGCAAAAGAGTCTGCAGTTCCACGCTTTGAACCGTGGAAAGGCGCCGGGCTCTGCTAAGACTTCCCCCGGCGCTTCGTTTGCCCTGGGCCAAAGCGAGCCTTCACATTAGCTGAACGCTAACACTGCATACTCGTTCCACTTCCAGAACAGGGCTACCGCGAGGCAGTTCTCCGTAGGAAAACGGCCCTTCGCGAAGGGCAGATCTGCAGAGCTCATTGCGGGAAAGCGAAAGCAAAGGACGCTTTTCTCCCTCTAACCGCTTTCGTCAGAGGAACGGGGGAAGTCACAGTGTTCTTTCTCTCACTGAGATACACACAATCTGACGTTGCCTCTGAGTTCCCTTGCTGGCAAAGAACTGAAACTGACATACATTCCCGGGGAGAAACACAGGGCTTTGCTAGGATTTCTCTAGGCAGTGTGTTTTCCCTGGGCCTCACTGTAGCAACACTATCTCGCCGGGGCAACACTGAATGGGATTTCCTCTGCCAGGAGAGAGCTGCTGCTTTCTAGTTTGTGCTGGGAAACCTTGCTTTGGCAAGTGCCAATTGACCGCATTCAGGCAGAAAGAAAAGAGAATAGCAAGAGGCCTTTTCTCCCCGGCTGCTTTCCCAAGGCCTTCCAGCTAAAACTATGTCGTTGCTCCTCTGGAGGGATCCCTGCACCGCGACGTAGTTTCTCAGAAGAAGCCCTGCGTTTGCAAGAGCAAATGAGGAATTCGTTGCAGGAAAGAGGAAGGAAAGAAAGTTTCTCTCCTTCTCCCTGCTTTGCTCAGAGGACTGGATGAAGTCAGGGAGTTCTCCCTTTCACTGAGAAACGTGCGGGCTGCTGTTGCCTGTGCGCTCTCCTCTTTGCACAAGAGTCTGCAGTTCCACGCTTTGAACCCTGGAAAGGCGCCGGGATCTGCTAAGACTTCCCCCGGCGCTTCGTTTGCCCTGGGCCAAAGCGAGCCTTCACATTAGCTGAACGCTAACACTGCATACTCGTTCCACTTCCAGAACAGGGCTACCGCGAGGCAGTTCTCCGGGGGAAAACGGCCCTTCGCGAAGGGCAGATCTGTGGAGCTCATTGCGGGAAAGCGAAAGCAAAGGACGCTTTTCTCCCTCTAACCGCTTTCGTCAGAGGAACGGGGGAAGTCACAGTGTTCTTTCTCTCACTGAGATACACACAATCTGACGTTGCCTCTGAGTTCCCTTGCTGGCAAAGAACTGAAACGGACATACATTCCTGTGGGGAAACACAGGGCTTTGCTAGGATTTCTCTAGGAAGTGTGTTTTCCCTGGGCCTCACTGTAGCAACACTATCTCGCCGGGGCAACACTGAATGGGATTTCCTCTGCCAGGAGAGAGCTGCTGCTTTCTAGTTTGTGCTGGGAAACCTTGCTTTGGCAAGTGCCAATTGACCGCATTCAGGCAGAAAGAAAAGAGAATAGCAAGAGGCCTTTTCTCCCCGGCTGCTTTCCCAAGGCCTTCCAGCTAAAACTATGTCGTTGCTCCTCTGGAGGGATCCCTGCACCGCGACGTAGTTTCTCAGAAGAAGCCCTGCGTTTGCAAGAGCAAATGAGGAATTCGTTGCAGGAAAGAGGAAGGAAAGAAAGTTTCTCTCCCTCTGCCTGCTTTGCTCAGAGGACTGGATGAAGTCAGGGAGTTCTCCCTTTCACTGAGAAACGTGCGAGCTGCTGTTGCCTGTGCGCTCTCTTCTTTGCAAAAGAGTCTGCAGTTCCACGCTTTGAACCGTGGAAAGGCGCCGGGCTCAGCTAAGATTTCCCCCGGCGCTTCGTTTGCCCTGGGCCAAAGCGAGCCTTCACATTAGCTGAACGCTAACACTGCATACTCGTTCCACTTCCAGAACAGGGCTACCACGAGGCAGTTCTGCGGGGGAAAACGGCCCTTTGCGAAGGGCAGATCTGTGGAGCTCATTGCGGGAAAGCGAAAGCAAAGGACGCTTTTCTCCCTCTAACCGCTTTCGTCAGAGGAACGGGGGAAGTCACAGTGTTCTTTCTCTCACTGAGATACACACAATCTGACGTTGCCTCTGAGTTCCCTTGCTGGCAAAGAACTGAAACTGACATACATTCCCGGGGAGAAACACAGGGCTTTGCTAGGATTTCTCTAGGCAGTGTGTTTTCACTGGGCCTCACTGTAGCAACACTATCTCGCCAGGGCAACACTGCGTGGGATTTCCTCTGCCAGGAGAGAGCTGCTGCTTTGTAGTTTGTGCTGGGAAACCTTGCTTTGGCAAGTGCCATTTGACCGCATTCAGGCAGAAAGAAAAGAGAATAGCAAGAGGCCTTTTCTCCCCGGCTGCTTTCCCAAGGCCTTCCAGCTAAAACTATGTCGTGGCTCCTCTGGAGGGATCCCTGCACCGCGACGTAGTTTCTCAGAAGAAGCCCTGCGTTTGCAAGAGCAAATGAGGAATTCGTTGCAGGAAAGAGGAAGGAAAGAAAGTTTCTCTCCTTCTCCCTGCTTTGCTCAGAGGACTGGATGAAGTCAGGGAGTTCTCCCTTTCACTGAGAAACGTGCGGGCTGCTGTTGCCTGTGCGCTCTCCTCTTTGCACAAGAGTCTGCAGTTCCACGCTTTGAACCGTGGAAAGGCGCCGGGCTCTGCTAAGACTTCCCCCGGCGCTTCGTTTGCCCTGGGCCAAAGCGAGCCTTCACATTAGCTGAACGCTAACACTGCATACTCGTTCCACTTCCAGAACAGGGCTACCGCGAGGCAGTTCTCCGGGGGAAAACGGTCCTTCGCGAAGGGCAGATCTGCAGAGCTCATTGCGGGAAAGCGAAAGCAAAGGACGCTTTTCTCCCTCTAACCGCTTTCGTCAGAGGAACGGGGGAAGTCACAGTGTTCTTTCTCTCACTGAGATACACACAATCTGACGTTGCCTCTGAGTTCCCTTGCTGGCAAAGAACTGAAACTGACATACATTTCCGGGGAGAAACACAGGGCTTTGCTAGGATTTCTCTAGGCAGTGTGTTTTCCCTGGGCCTCACTGTAGCAACACTATCTCGCCAGGGCAACACTGCGTGGGATTTCCTCTGCCAGGAGAGAGCTGCTGCTTTGTAGTTTGTGCTGGGAAACCTTGCTTTGGCAAGTGCCATTTGACCGCATTCAGGCAGAAAGAAAAGAGAATAGCAAGAGGCCTTTTCTCCCCGGCTGCTTTCCCAAGGCCTTCCAGCTAAAACTATGTCGTGGCTCCTCTGGAGGGATCCCTGCACCGCGACGTAGTTTCTCAGAAGAAGCCCTGCGTTTGCAAGAGCAAATGAGGAATTCGTTGCAGGAAAGAGGAAGGAAAGAAAGTTTCTCTCCCTCTGCCTGCTTTGCTCAGAGGACTGGATGAAGTCAGGGAGTTCTCCCTTTCACTGAGAAACGTGCGGGCTGCTGTTGCCTGTGCGCTCTCCTCTTTGCACAAGAGTCTGCAGTTCCACGCTTTGAACCGTGGAAAGGCGCCGGGCTCTGCTAAGACTTCCCCTGGCGCTTCGTTTGCCCTGGGCCAAAGCGAGCCTTCACATTAGCTGAACGCTAACACTGCATACTCGTTCCACTTCCAGAACAGGGCTACCACGAGGCAGTTCTGCGGGGGAAAACGGCCCTTTGCGAAGGGCAGATCTGTGGAGCTCATTGCGGGAAAGCGAAAGCAAAGGACGCTTTTCTCCCTCTAACCGCTTTCGTCAGAGGAACGGGGGAAGTCACAGTGTTCTTTCTCTCACTGAGATACACACAATCTGACGTTGCCTCTGAGTTCCCTTGCTGGCAAAGAACTGAAACTGACATACATTCCCGGGGAGAAACACAGGGCTTTGCTAGGATTTCTCTAGGCAGTGTGTTTTCCCTGGGCCTCACTGTAGCAACACTATCTCGCCGGGGCAACACTGCATGGGATTTCCTCTGCCAGGAGAGAGCTGCTGCTTTCTAGTTTGTGCTGGGAAACCTTGCTTTGGCAAGTGCCATTTGACCGCATTCAGGCAGAAAGAAAAGAGAATAGCAAGAGGCCTTTTCTCCCCGGCTGCTTTCCCAAGCCCTTTCAGCTAAAACTATGTCGTTGCTCCTCTGGAGGGATCCCTGCACCGCGACGTAGTTTCTCAGAAGAAGCCCTGCGTTTGCAAGAGCAAATGAGGAATTCGTTGCAGGAAAGAGGAAGGAAAGAAAGTTTCTCTCCCTCTGCCTGCTTTGCTCGGAGGACTGGATGAAGTCAGGGAGTTCTCCCTTTCACTGAGAAACGTGCGGGCTGCTGTTGCCTGTGCGCTTTCTTCTTTGCGAAAGTGTCTGCAGTTCCAGGCTTTGAACCGTGGAAAGGCGCCGGGCTCTGCTAAGACTTCCCCCGGCGCTTCGTTTGCCCTGGGCCAAAGCGAGCCTTCACATTAGCTGAACGCTAACACTGCATACTCGTTCCACTTCCAGAACAGGGCTACCGCGAGGCAGTTCTCCGGGGGAAAACGGCCCTTCGCGAAGGGCAGATGTGCCGAGCTCATTGCGGGAAAGCGAAAGCAAAGGACGGTTTTCTCCCTCTAACCGCTTTCGTCAGAGGAACGGGGGAAGTCACAGTGTTCTTTCTCTCACTGAGATACACACAATCTGACGTTGCCTCTGAGTTCCCTTGCTGGCAAAGAACTGAAACTGACATACATTCCCGGGGAGAAACACAGGGCTTTGCTAGGATTTCTCTAGGCAGTGTGTTTTCACTGGGCCTCACTGTAGCAACACTATCTCGCCAGGGCAACACTGCGTGGGATTTCCTCTGCCAGGAGAGAGCTGCTGCTTTGTAGTTTGTGCTGGGAAACCTTGCTTTGGCAAGTGCCATTTGACCGCATTCAGGCAGGAAGAAAAGAGAATAAGAAGAAGCCTTTCCTTCCCGGCTGCTTTCCCAAGGCCTTCCAGCTAAAACTATGTCGTTGCTCCTCTGGAAGGATCCCTGCACCGCGACGTAGGTTTTCAGAAGAAGCCCTGCGTTTGCAAGAGCAAATGAGGAATTCGTTGCAGGAAAGAGGAAGGAAAGAAAGTTTCTCTCCTTCTGCCTGCTTTGCTCCGAGGACTGGATGAAGTGAGGGAGTTCTCCCTTTCACTGAGAAATTGCCAGCTGCTGTTGCCTGTGGGCTCTCTTCTTTGAAAAAGAGTCTGCAGTTCCACGCTTTGAACCGTGGAAAGGCGCCGGGATCTGCTAATATTTCCCCCGGCACTTCGTTTGCCCTGGGCCAAAGCGAGCCTTCACATTAGCTGAACGCTAACACTGCATACTGTTTGCACTTCCAGAACAGGGCTACCTCGAGGCAGTTCTCCGGGGGAAAACGGCCCTTCGCTAAGGGCAGATCTGTGGAGCTCATTGCGGGAAAGCGAAAGCAAAGGACGCTTTTCTCCCTCTAACTGCTTTCGTCAGAGGAACGGGGGAAGTCACAGTGTTCTTTCTCTCACTGAGATACACACAATCTGACGTTGCCTCTTTGCTCCGTTGCTGGCGAAAAACTGAAACGGACATACATTCCTGTGGGGAAACACAGGGCTTTGCTAGGATTTCTCTAGGCAGTCTGTTTTCCCTGGGCCTCGCTGTAGCAACACTATCTCGCCAGGGCAACACTGCATGGGATTTCCTCTGCCAGGAGAGAGCTGCTGCTTTGTAGTTTGTGCTGGGAAACCTTGCTTTGGCAAGTGCCAATTGACCGCATTCAGGCAGAAAGAAAAGAGAATCGCAAGAGGCCTTTTCTCCCCGGCTGCTCTGCCAAGCCCTTCCAGCTAAAACTATGCCGTTGCTCCTCTGGAAGGATCCCTGCACCGCGACGTAGTTTTTCAGAAGAAGCCTTGCGTTTGCAAGAGCAAAGGAGGAATTCGTTGCAGGAAAGAGGAAGGAAAGAAAGTTTCTCTCCCTCTGCCTGCTTTGCTCAGAGGACTGGATGAAGTCAGGGAGTTCTCCCTTTCACTGAGAAACGTGCGGGCTGCTGTTGCCTGTGCGCTCTCTTCTTTGCAAAAGAGTCTGCTGTTCCACGCTTTGAACCGTGGAAAGGCGCCGGGCTCTGCTAAGATTTCCCCCGGCGCTTCGTTTGCCCTGGGCCAAAGCGAGCCTTCACAATAGCTGAACGCTAACACTGCATACTCGTTTCACTTCCAGAACAGGGCTACCGCGAGGCAGTTCTCCGGGAGAAAATGGCCCTTCGCGAAGGGCAGATCTGCCGAGCTCACTGCGGGAAAGCGAAAGCAAAGGACGCTTTTCTCCCTCTAACCGCTTTCGTCAGAGGAACGGGGGAAGTCACAGTGTTCTTTCTCTCACTGAGATACACACAATCTGACGTTGCCTCTGAGCTCCGTTGCTGGCAAAGAACTGAAACTGACATACATTCCTGTGGGGAAACACAGGGCTTTGCTAGGATTTCTCTAGGCAGTCTGTTTTCCCTGGGCCTCGCTGTAGCAACACTATCTCGCCAGGGCAACACTGCATGGGATTTCCTCTGCCAGGAGAGAGCTGCTGCTTTGTAGTTTGTGCTGGGAAACCTTGCTTTGGCAAGGGCCAATTGACCGCATTCAGGCAGAAAGAAAAGAGAATCGCAAGAGGCCTTTTCTCCCCGGCTGCTCTGCCAAGTCCTTCCAGCTAAAACTATGCCGTTGCTCCTCTGGAAGGATCCCTGCACCGCGACGTAGTTTTTCAGAAGAAGCCTTGCGTTTGCAAGAGCCAAGGAGGAATTCGTTGCAGGAAAGAGGAAGGAAAGAAAGTTTCTCTCCCTCTGCCTGCTTTGCTCAGAGGACTGGATGAAGTCAGGGAGTTCTCCCTTTCACTGAGAAACGTGCGGGCTGCTGTTGCCTGTGCGCTGTGTTCTTTGCAAAAGAGTCTGCTGTTCCACGCTTTGAACCATGGAAAGGCGCCGGGCTCTGCTAAGATTTCCCCCGGCGCTTCGTTTGCCCTGGGCCAAAGCGAGCCTTCACAATAGCTGAACGCTAACACTGCATACTCGTTCCACTTCCAGAACAGGGCTACCGCGACGCAGTTCTCCGGGGAAAACGGCCCTTCGCGAAGGGCAGATCTGCCGAGCTCACTGCGGGAAAGCGAAAGCAAAGGACGCTTTTCTCCCTCTAACCGCTTTCGTCAGAGGAACGGGGGAAGTCACAGTGTTCTTTCTCTCACTGAGATACACACAATCTGACGTTGCCTCTGAGCTCCGTTGCTGGCAAAGAACTGAAACTGACATACATTCCTGTGGGGAAACACAGGGCTTTGCTAGGATTTCTCTAGGCAGTCTGTTTTCCCTGGGCCTCGCTGTAGCAACACTATCTCGCCAGGGCAACACTGCATGGGATTTCCTCTGCCAGGAGAGAGCTGCTGCTTTGTAGTTTGTGCTGGGAAACCTTGCTTTGGCAAGTGCCAATTGACCGCATTCAGGCAGAAAGAAAAGAGAATCGCAGGAGGCCTTTTCTCCCCGGCTGCTCTGCCAAGCCCTTCCAGCTAAAACTATGCCGTTGCTCCTCTGGAAGGAACCCTGCACCGCGACGTAGTTTTTCAGAAGAAGCCTTGCGTTTGCAAGAGCAAAGGAGGAATTCGTTGCAGGAAAGAGGAAGGAAAGAAAGTTTCTCTCCCTCTGCCTGCTTTGCTCAGAGGACTGGATGAAGTCAGGGAGTTCTCCCTTTCACTGAGAAACGTGCGGGCTGCTGTTGCCTGTGCGCTGTGTTCTTTGCAAAAGAGTCTGCTGTTCCACGCTTTGAACCGTGGAAAGGCGCCGGGCTCTGCTAAGATTTCCCCCGGCGCTTCGTTTGCCCTGGGCCAAAGCGAGCCTTCACAATAGCTGAACGCTAACACTGCATACTCGTTCCACTTCCAGAACAGGGCTACCGCGAGGCAGTTCTCCGGGAGAAAACGGCCCTTCGCGAAGGGCAGATCTGCCGAGCTCACTGCGGGAAAGCGAAAGCAAAGGACGCTTTTCTCCCTCTAACCGCTTTCGTCAGAGGAACGGGGGAAGGCACAGTGTTCTTTCTCTCACTGAGATACACACAATCTGACGTTGCCTCTGAGCTCCGTTGCTGGCAAAGAACTGAAACTGACATACATTCCTGTGGGGAAACACAGGGCTTTGCTAGGATTTCTCTAGGCAGTCTGTTTTCCCTGGGCCTCGCTGTAGCAACACTATCTCGCCAGGGCAACACTGCATGGGATTTCCTCTGCCAGGAGAGAGCTGCTGCTTTGTAGTTTGTGCTGGGAAACCTTGCTTTGGCAAGTGCCAATTGACCGCATTCAGGCAGAAAGAAAAGAGAATCGCAAGAGGCCTTTTCTCCCCGGCTGCTCTGCCAAGCCCTTCCAGCTAAAACTATGCCGTTGCTCCTCTGGAAGGATCCCTGCACCACGACGTAGTTTTTCAGAAGAAGCCTTGCGTTTGCAAGAGCCAAGGAGGAATTCGTTGCAGGAAAGAGGAAGGAAAGAAAGTTTCTCTCCCTCTGCCTGCTTTGCTCAGAGGACTGGATGAAGTCAGGGAGTTCTCCCTTTCACTGAGAAACGTGCGCTCTGTTCTTTGCAAAAGAGTCTGCTGTTCCACGCTTTGAACCGTGGAAAGGCGCCGGGCTCTGCTAAGATTTCCCCCGGCGCTTCGTTTGCCCTGGGCCAAAGCGAGCCTTCACAATAGCTGAACGCTAACACTGCATACTCGTTCCACTTCCAGAACAGGGCTACCGCGAGGCAGTTCTCCGGGGGAAAACGGCCCTTCGCGAAGGGCAGATCTGCCGAGCTCACTGCGGGAAAGCGAAAGCAAAGGACGCTTTTCTCCCTCTAACCGCTTTCGTCAGAGGAACGGGGGAAGGCACAGTGTTCTTTCTCTCACTGAGATACACACAATCTGACGTTGCCTCTGAGCTCCGTTGCTGGCAAAGAACTGAAACTGACATACATTCCTGTGGGGAAACACAGGGCTTTGCTAGGATTTCTCTAGGCAGTCTGTTTTCCCTGGGCCTCGCTGTAGCAACACTATCTCGCCAGGGCAACACTGCATGGGATTTCCTCTGCCAGGAGAGAGCTGCTGCTTTGTAGTTTGTGCTGGGAAACCTTGCTTTGGCAAGTGCCAATTGACCGCATTCAGGCAGAAAGAAAAGAGAATCGCAAGAGGCCTTTTCTCCCCGGCTGCTCTGCCAAGCCCTTCCAGCTAAAACTATGCCGTTGCTCCTCTGGAAGGATCCCTGCACCGCGACGTAGTTTTTCAGAAGAAGCCTTGCGTTTGCAAGAGCCAAGGAGGAATTCGTTGCAGGAAAGAGGAAGGAAAGAAAGTTTCTCTCCCTCTGCCTGCTTTGCTCAGAGGACTGGATCAAGTCAGGGAGTTCTCCCTTTCACTGAGAAACGTGCGGGCTGCTGTTGCCTGTGCGCTCTCTTCTTTGCAAAAGAGTCTGCTGTTCCACGCTTTGAACCGTGGAAAGGCGCCGGGCTCTGCTAAGATTTCCCCCGGCGCTTCGTTTGCCCTGGGCCAAAGCGAGCCTTCCCAATAGCTGAACGCTAACACTGCATACTCGTTCCACTTCCAGAACAGGGCTACCGCGAGGCAGTTCTCCGGGAGAAAACGGCCCTTCGCGAAGGGCAGATCTGCCGAGCTCACTGCGGGAAAGCGAAAGCAAAGGACGCTTTTCTCCCTCTAACCGCTTTCGTCAGAGGAACGGGGGAAGTCACAGTGTTCTTTCTCTCACTGAGATACACACAATCTGACGTTGCCTCTGAGCTCCGTTGCTGGCAAAGAACTGAAACTGACATACATTCCTGTGGGGAAACACAGGGCTTTGCTAGGATTTCTCTAGGCAGTCTGTTTTCCCTGGGCCTCGCTGTAGCAACACTATCTCGCCAGGGCAACACTGCATGGGATTTCCTCTGCCAGGAGAGAGCTGCTGCTTTGTAGTTTGTGCTGGGAAACCTTGCTTTGGCAAGTGCCAATTGACCGCATTCAGGCAGAAAGAAAAGAGAATCGCAGGAGGCCTTTTCTCCCCGGCTGCTCTGCCAAGCCCTTCCAGCTAAAACTATGCCGTTGCTCCTCTGGAAGGAACCCTGCACCGCGACGTAGTTTTTCAGAAGAAGCCTTGCGTTTGCAAGAGCAAAGGAGGAATTCGTTGCAGGAAAGAGGAAGGAAAGAAAGTTTCTCTCCCTCTGCCTGCTTTGCTCAGAGGACTGGATGAAGTCAGGGAGTTCTCCCTTTCACTGAGAAACGTGCGGGCTGCTGTTGCCTGTGAGCTCTGTTCTTTGCAAAAGAGTCTGCTGTTCCACGCTTTGAACCGTGGAAAGGCGCCGGGCTCTGCTAAGATTTCCCCCGGCGCTTCGTTTGCCCTGGGCCAAAGCGAGCCTTCACAATAGCTGAACGCTAACACTGCATACTCGTTCCACTTCCAGAACAGGGCTACCGCGAGGCAGTTCTCCGGGAGAAAACGGCCCTTCGCGAAGGGCAGATCTGCCGAGCTCACTGCGGGAAAGCGAAAGCAAAGGACGCTTTTCTCCCTCTAACCGCTTTCGTCAGAGGAACGGGGGAAGGCACAGTGTTCTTTCTCTCACTGAGATACACACAATCTGACGTTGCCTCTGAGCTCCGTTGCTGGCAAAGAACTGAAACTGACATACATTCCTGTGGGGAAACACAGGGCTTTGCTAGGATTTCTCTAGGCAGTCTGTTTTCCCTGGGCCTCGCTGTAGCAACACTATCTCGCCAGGGCAACACTGCATGGGATTTCCTCTGCCAGGAGAGAGCTGCTGCTTTGTAGTTTGTGCTGGGAAACCTTGCTTTGGCAAGTGCCAATTGACCGCATTCAGGCAGAAAGAAAAGAGAATCGCAGGAGGCCTTTTCTCCCCGGCTGCTCTGCCAAGCCCTTCCAGCTAAAACTATGCCGTTGCTCCTCTGGAAGGATCCCTGCACCGCGACGTAGTTTTTCAGAAGAAGCCTTGCGTTTGCAAGAGCCAAGGAGGAATTCGTTGCAGGAAAGAGGAAGGAAAGAAAGTTTCTCTCCCTCTGCCTGCTTTGCTCAGAGGACTGGATGAAGTCAGGGAGTTCTCCCTTTCACTGAGAAACGTACGCTCTGTTCTTTGCAAAAGAGTCTGCTGTTCCACGCTTTGAACCGTGGAAAGGCGCCCGGCTCTGCTAAGATTTCCCCCGGCGCTTCGTTTGCCCTGGGCCAAAGTGAGCCTTCACAATAGCTGAACGCTAACACTGCATACTCGTTCCACTTCCAGAACAGGGCTACCGCGAGGCAGTTCTCCGGGGGAAAACGGCCCTTCGCGAAGGGCAGATCTGCCGAGCTCACTGCGGGAAAGCGAAAGCAAAGGACGCTTTTCTCCCTCTAACCGCTTTCGTCAGAGGAACGGGGGAAGTCACAGTGTTCTTTCTCTCACTGAGATACACACAATCTGACGTTGCCTCTGAGCTCCGTTGCTGGCAAAGAACTGAAACTGACATACATTCCTGTGGGGAAACACAGGGCTTTGCTAGGATTTCTCTAGGCAGTCTGTTTTCCCTGGGCCTCGCTGTAGCAACACTATCTCGCCAGGGCAACACTGCATGGGATTTCCTCTGCCAGGAGAGAGCTGCTGCTTTGTAGTTTGTGCTGGGAAACCTTGCTTTGGCAAGTGCCAATTGACCGCATTCAGGCAGAAAGAAAAGAGAATCGCAAGAGGCCTTTTCTCCCCGGCTGCTCTGCCAAGCCCTTCCAGCTAAAACTATGCCGTTGCTCCTCTGGAAGGAACCCTGCACCGCGACGTAGTTTTTCAGAAGAAGCCTTGCGTTTGCAAGAGCAAAGGAGGAATTCGTTGCAGGAAAGAGGAAGGAAAGAAAGTTTCTCTCCCTCTGCCTGCTTTGCTCAGAGGACTGGATGAAGTCAGGGAGTTCTCCCTTTCACTGAGAAACGTGCGGGCTGCTGTTGCCTGTGAGCTCTGTTCTTTGCAAAAGAGTCTGCTGTTCCACGCTTTGAACCGTGGAAAGGCGCCGGGCTCTGCTAAGATTTCCCCCGGCGCTTCGTTTGCCCTGGGCCAAAGCGAGCCTTCACAATAGCTGAACGCTAACACTGCATACTCGTTCAACTTCCAGAACAGGGCTACCGCGAGGCAGTTCTCCGGGAGAAAATGGCCCTTCGCGAAGGGCAGATCTGCCGAGCTCACTGCGGGAAAGCGAAAGCAAAGGACGCTTTTCTCCCTCTAACCGCTTTCGTCAGAGGAACGGGGGAAGTCACAGTGTTCTTTCTCTCACTGAGATACACACAATCTGACGTTGCCTCTGAGCTCCGTTGCTGGCAAAGAACTGAAACTGACATACATTCCTGTGGGGAAACACAGGGCTTTGCTAGGATTTCTCTAGGCAGTCTGTTTTCACTGGGCCTCACTGTAGCAACACTATCTCGCCAGGGCAACACTGCGTGGGATTTCCTCTGCCAGGAGAGAGCTGCTGCTTTGTAGTTTGTGCTGGGAAACCTTGCTTTGGCAAGTGCCATTTGACCGCATTCAGGCAGGAAGAAAAGAGAATAAGAAGAAGCCTTTCCTTCCCGGCTGCTTTCCCAAGGCCTTCCAGCTAAAACTATGTCGTTGCTCCTCTGGAAGGATCCCTGCACCGCGACGTAGGTTTTCAGAAGAAGCCCTGCGTTTGCAAGAGCAAATGAGGAATTCGTTGCAGGAAAGAGGAAGGAAAGAAAGTTTCTCTCCTTCTGCCTGCTTTGCTCCGAGGACTGGATGAAGTGAGGGAGTTCTCCCTTTCACTGAGAAATTGCCAGCTGCTGTTGCCTGTGGGCTCTCTTCTTTGAAAAAGAGTCTGCAGTTCCACGCTTTGAACCGTGGAAAGGCGCCGGGATCTGCTAATATTTCCCCCGGCACTTCGTTTGCCCTGGGCCAAAGCGAGCCTTCACATTAGCTGAACGCTAACACTGCATACTGTTTGCACTTCCAGAACAGGGCTACCTCGAGGCAGTTCTCCGGGGGAAAACGGCCCTTCGCTAAGGGCAGATCTGTGGAGCTCATTGCGGGAAAGCGAAAGCAAAGGACGCTTTTCTCCCTCTAACTGCTTTCGTCAGAGGAACGGGGGAAGTCACAGTGTTCTTTCTCTCACTGAGATACACACAATCTGACGTTGCCTCTTTGCTCCGTAGCTGGCGAAAAACTGAAACGGACATACATTCCTGTGGGGAAACACAGGGCTTTGCTAGGATTTCTCTAGGCAGTCTGTTTTCCCTGGGCCTCGCTGTAGCAACACTATCTCGCCAGGGCAACACTGCATGGGATTTCCTCTGCCAGGAGAGAGCTGCTGCTTTGTAGTTTGTGCTGGGAAACCTTGCTTTGGCAAGTGCCAATTGACCGCATTCAGGCAGAAAGAAAAGAGAATCGCAAGAGGCCTTTTCTCCCCGGCTGCTCTGCCAAGCCCTTCCAGCTAAAACTATGCCGTTGCTCCTCTGGAAGGATCCCTGCACCGCGACGTAGTTTTTCAGAAGAAGCCTTGCGTTTGCAAGAGCAAAGGAGGAATTCGTTGCAGGAAAGAGGAAGGAAAGAAAGTTTCTCTCCCTCTGCCTGCTTTGCTCAGAGGACTGGATGAAGTCAGGGAGTTCTCCCTTTCACTGAGAAACGTGCGGGCTGCTGTTGCCTGTGCGCTCTCTTCTTTGCAAAAGAGTCTGCTGTTCCACGCTTTGAACCGTGGAAAGGCGCCGGGCTCTGCTAAGATTTCCCCCGGCGCTTCGTTTGCCCTGGGCCAAAGCGAGCCTTCACAATAGCTGAACGCTAACACTGCATACTCGTTCCACTTCCAGAACAGGGCTACCGCGAGGCAGTTCTCCGGGAGAAAATGGCCCTTCGCGAAGGGCAGATCTGCCGAGCTCACTGCGGGAAAGCGAAAGCAAAGGACGCTTTTCTCCCTCTAACCGCTTTCGTCAGAGGAACGGGGGAAGTCACAGTGTTCTTTCTCTCACTGAGATACACACAATCTGACGTTGCCTCTGAGCTCCGTTGCTGGCAAAGAACTGAAACTGACATACATTCCTGTGGGGAAACACAGGGCTTTGCTAGGATTTCTCTAGGCAGTCTGTTTTCCCTGGGCCTCGCTGTAGCAACACTATCTCGCCAGGGCAACACTGCATGGGATTTCCTCTGCCAGGAGAGAGCTGCTGCTTTGTAGTTTGTGCTGGGAAACCTTGCTTTGGCAAGTGCCAATTGACCGCATTCAGGCAGAAAGAAAAGAGAATCGCAGGAGGCCTTTTCTCCCCGGCTGCTCTGCCAAGCCCTTCCAGCTAAAACTATGCCGTTGCTCCTCTGGAAGGAACCCTGCACCGCGACGTAGTTTTTCAGAAGAAGCCTTGCGTTTGCAAGAGCAAAGGAGGAATTCGTTGCAGGAAAGAGGAAGGAAAGAAAGTTTCTCTCCCTCTGCCTGCTTTGCTCAGAGGACTGGATGAAGTCAGGGAGTTCTCCCTTTCACTGAGAAACGTGCGGGCTGCTGTTGCCTGTGAGCTCTGTTCTTTGCAAAAGAGTCTGCTGTTCCACGCTTTGAACCGTGGAAAGGCGCCGGGCTCTGCTAAGATTTCCCCCGGCGCTTCGTTTGCCCTGGGCCAAAGCGAGCCTTCACAATAGCTGAACGCTAACACTGCATACTCGTTCCACTTCCAGAACAGGGCTACCGCGAGGCAGTTCTCCGGGAGAAAACGGCCCTTCGCGAAGGGCAGATCTGCCGAGCTCACTGCGGGAAAGCGAAAGCAAAGGACGCTTTTCTCCCTCTAACCGCTTTCGTCAGAGGAACGGGGGAAGTCACAGTGTTCTTTCTCTCACTGAGATACACACAATCTGATGTTGCCTCTGAGCTCCGTTGCTGGCAAAGAACTGAAACTGACATACATTCCTGTGGGGAAACACAGGGCTTTGCTAGGATTTCTCTAGGCAGTCTGTTTTCCCTGGGCCTCGCTGTAGCAACACTATCTCGCCAGGGCAACACTGCATGGGATTTCCTCTGCCAGGAGAGAGCTGCTGCTTTGTAGTTTGTGCTGGGAAACCTTGCTTTGGCAAGGGCCAATTGACCGCATTCAGGCAGAAAGAAAAGAGAATCGCAAGAGGCCTTTTCTCCCCGGCTGCTCTGCCAAGTCCTTCCAGCTAAAACTATGCCGTTGCTCCTCTGGAAGGATCCCTGCACCGCGACGTAGTTTTTCAGAAGAAGCCTTGCGTTTGCAAGAGCCAAGGAGGAATTCGTTGCAGGAAAGAGGAAGGAAAGAAAGTTTCTCTCCCTCTGCCTGCTTTGCTCAGAGGACTGGATGAAGTCAGGGAGTTCTCCCTTTCACTGAGAAACGTGCGGGCTGCTGTTGCCTGTGCGCTGTGTTCTTTGCAAAAGAGTCTGCTGTTCCACGCTTTGAACCGTGGAAAGGCGCCGGGCTCTGCTAAGATTTCCCCCGGCGCTTCGTTTGCCCTGGGCCAAAGCGAGCCTTCACAATAGCTGAACGCTAACACTGCATACTCGTTCCACTTCCAGAACAGGGCTACAGCGAGGCAGTTCTCCGGGGGAAAACGGCCCTTCGCGAAGGGCAGATCTGCCGAGCTCACTGCGGGAAAGCGAAAGCAAAGGACGCTTTTCTCCCTCTAACCGCTTTCGTCAGAGGAACGGGGGAAGTCACAGTGTTCTTTCTCTCACTGAGATACACACAATCTGACGTTGCCTCTGAGCTCCGTTGCTGGCAAAGAACTGAAACTGACATACATTCCTGTGGGGAAACACAGGGCTTTGCTAGGATTTCTCTAGGCAGTCTGTTTTCCCTGGGCCTCGCTGTAGCAACACTATCTCGCCAGGGCAACACTGCATGGGATTTCCTCTGCCAGGAGAGAGCTGCTGCTTTGTAGTTTGTGCTGGGAAACCTTGCTTTGGCAAGTGCCAATTGACCGCATTCAGGCAGAAAGAAAAGAGAATCGCAAGAGGCCTTTTCTCCCCGGCTGCTCTGCCAAGCCCTTCCAGCTAAAACTATGCCGTTGCTCCTCTGGAAGGAACCCTGCACCGCGACGTAGTTTTTCAGAAGAAGCCTTGCGTTTGCAAGAGCAAAGGAGGAATTCGTTGCAGGAAAGAGGAAGGAAAGAAAGTTTCTCTCCCTCTGCCTGCTTTGCTCAGAGGACTGGATGAAGTCAGGGAGTTCTCCCTTTCACTGAGAAACGTACGGGCTGCTGTTGCCTGTGCGCTCTGTTCTTTGCAAAAGAGTCTGCTGTTCCACGCTTTGAACCGTGGAAAGGCGCCGGGCTCTGCTAAGATTTCCCCCGGCGCTTCGTTTGCCCTGGGCCAAAGCGAGCCTTCACAATAGCTGAACGCTAACACTGCATACTCGTTCCACTTCCAGAACAGGGCTACCGCGAGGCAGTTCTCCGGGGGAAAACGGCCCTTCGCGAAGGGCAGATCTGCCGAGCTCACTGCGGGAAAGCGAAAGCAAAGGACGCTTTTCTCCCTCTAACCGCTTTCGTCAGAGGAACGGGGGAAGTCACAGTGTTCTTTCTCTCACTGAGATACACACAATCTGACGTTGCCTCTGAGCTCCGTTGCTGGCAAAGAACTGAAACTGACATACATTCCTGTGGGGAAACACAGGGCTTTGCTAGGATTTCTCTAGGCAGTCTGTTTTCCCTGGGCCTCGCTGTAGCAACACTATCTCGCCAGGGCAACACTGCATGGGATTTCCTCTGCCAGGAGAGAGCTGCTGCTTTGTAGTTTGTGCTGGGAAACCTTGCTTTGGCAAGTGCCAATTGACCGCATTCAGGCAGAAAGAAAAGAGAATCGCAAGAGGCCTTTTCTCCCCGGCTGCTCTGCCAAGCCCTTCCAGCTAAAACTATGCCGTTGCTCCTCTGGAAGGATCCCTGCACCGCGACGTAGTTTTTCAGAAGAAGCCTTGCGTTTGCAAGAGCCAAGGAGGAATTCGTTGCAGGAAAGAGGAAGGAAAGAAAGTTTCTCTCCCTCTGCCTGCTTTGCTCAGAGGACTGGATGAAGTCAGGGAGTTCTCCCTTTCACTGAGAAACGTGCGGGCTGCTGTTGCCTGTGCGCTGTGTTCTTTGCAAAAGAGTCTGCTGTTCCACGCTTTGAACCATGGAAAGGCGCCGGGCTCTGCTAAGATTTCCCCCGGCGCTTCGTTTGCCCTGGGCCAAAGCGAGCCTTCACAATAGCTGAACGCTAACACTGCATACTCGTTCCACTTCCAGAACAGGGCTACCGCGACGCAGTTCTCCGGGGAAAACGGCCCTTCGCGAAGGGCAGATCTGCCGAGCTCACTGCGGGAAAGCGAAAGCAAAGGACGCTTTTCTCCCTCTAACCGCTTTCGTCAGAGGAACGGGGGAAGTCACAGTGTTCTTTCTCTCACTGAGATACACACAATCTGACGTTGCCTCTGAGCTCCGTTGCTGGCAAAGAACTGAAACTGACATACATTCCTGTGGGGAAACACAGGGCTTTGCTAGGATTTCTCTAGGCAGTCTGTTTTCCCTGGGCCTCGCTGTAGCAACACTATCTCGCCAGGGCAACACTGCATGGGATTTCCTCTGCCAGGAGAGAGCTGCTGCTTTGTAGTTTGTGCTGGGAAACCTTGCTTTGGCAAGTGCCAATTGACCGCATTCAGGCAGAAAGAAAAGAGAATCGCAAGAGGCCTTTTCTCCCCGGCTGCTCTGCCAAGCCCTTCCAGCTAAAACTATGCCGTTGCTCCTCTGGAAGGAACCCTGCACCGCGACGTAGTTTTTCAGAAGAAGCCTTGCGTTTGCAAGAGCAAAGGAGGAATTCGTTGCAGGAAAGAGGAAGGAAAGAAAGTTTCTCTCCCTCTGCCTGCTTTGCTCAGAGGACTGGATGAAGTCAGGGAGTTCTCCCTTTCACTGAGAAACGTGCGGGCTGCTGTTGCCTGTGCGCTCTCTTCTTTGCAAAAGAGTCTGCTGTTCCACGCTTTGAACCGTGGAAAGGCGCCGGGCTCTGCTAAGATTTCCCCCGGCGCTTCGTTTGCCCTGGGCCAAAGCGAGCCTTCACAATAGCTGAACGCTAACACTGCATACTCGTTCCACTTCCAGAACAGGGCTACCGCGAGGCAGTTCTCCGGGGGAAAACGGCCCTTCGCGAAGGGCAGATCTGCCGAGCTCACTGCGGGAAAGCGAAAGCAAAGGACGCTTTTCTCCCTCTAACCGCTTTCGTCAGAGGAACGGGGGAAGGCACAGTGTTCTTTCTCTCACTGAGATACACACAATCTGACGTTGCCTCTGAGCTCCGTTGCTGGCAAAGAACTGAAACTGACATACATTCCTGTGGGGAAACACAGGGCTTTGCTAGGATTTCTCTAGGCAGTCTGTTTTCCCTGGGCCTCGCTGTAGCAACACTATCTCGCCAGGGCAACACTGCATGGGATTTCCTCTGCCAGGAGAGAGCTGCTGCTTTGTAGTTTGTGCTGGGAAACCTTGCTTTGGCAAGTGCCAATTGACCGCATTCAGGCAGAAAGAAAAGAGAATCGCAGGAGGCCTTTTCTCCCCGGCTGCTCTGCCAAGCCCTTCCAGCTAAAACTATGCCGTTGCTCCTCTGGAAGGATCCCTGCACCGCGACGTAGTTTTTCAGAAGAAGCCTTGCGTTTGCAAGAGCCAAGGAGGAATTCGTTGCAGGAAAGAGGAAGGAAAGAAAGTTTCTCTCCCTCTGCCTGCTTTGCTCAGAGGACTGGATGAAGTCAGGGAGTTCTCCCTTTCACTGAGAAACGTGCGCTCTGTTCTTTGCAAAAGAGTCTGCTGTTCCACGCTTTGAACCGTGGAAAGGCGCCGGGCTCTGCTAAGATTTCCCCCGGCGCTTCGTTTGCCCTGGGCCAAAGCGAGCCTTCACAATAGCTGAACGCTAACACTGCATACTCGTTCCACTTCCAGAACAGGGCTACCGCGAGGCAGTTCTCCGGGGGAAAACGGCCCTTCGCGAAGGGCAGATCTGCCGAGCTCACTGCGGGAAAGCGAAAGCAAAGGACGCTTTTCTCCCTCTAACCGCTTTCGTCAGAGGAACGGGGGAAGGCACAGTGTTCTTTCTCTCACTGAGATACACACAATCTGACGTTGCCTCTGAGCTCCGTTGCTGGCAAAGAACTGAAACTGACATACATTCCTGTGGGGAAACACAGGGCTTTGCTAGGATTTCTCTAGGCAGTCTGTTTTCCCTGGGCCTCGCTGTAGCAACACTATCTCGCCAGGGCAACACTGCATGGGATTTCCTCTGCCAGGAGAGAGCTGCTGCTTTGTAGTTTGTGCTGGGAAACCTTGCTTTGGCAAGTGCCAATTGACCGCATTCAGGCAGAAAGAAAAGAGAATCGCAAGAGGCCTTTTCTCCCCGGCTGCTCTGCCAAGCCCTTCCAGCTAAAACTATGCCGTTGCTCCTCTGGAAGGATCCCTGCACCGCGACGTAGTTTTTCAGAAGAAGCCTTGCGTTTGCAAGAGCCAAGGAGGAATTCGTTGCAGGAAAGAGGAAGGAAAGAAAGTTTCTCTCCCTCTGCCTGCTTTGCTCAGAGGACTGGATCAAGTCAGGGAGTTCTCCCTTTCACTGAGAAACGTGCGGGCTGCTGTTGCCTGTGCGCTCTCTTCTTTGCAAAAGAGTCTGCTGTTCCACGCTTTGAACCGTGGAAAGGCGCCGGGCTCTGCTAAGATTTCCCCCGGCGCTTCGTTTGCCCTGGGCCAAAGCGAGCCTTCCCAATAGCTGAACGCTAACACTGCATACTCGTTCCACTTCCAGAACAGGGCTACCGCGAGGCAGTTCTCCGGGAGAAAACGGCCCTTCGCGAAGGGCAGATCTGCCGAGCTCACTGCGGGAAAGCGAAAGCAAAGGACGCTTTTCTCCCTCTAACCGCTTTCGTCAGAGGAACGGGGGAAGTCACAGTGTTCTTTCTCTCACTGAGATACACACAATCTGACGTTGCCTCTGAGCTCCGTTGCTGGCAAAGAACTGAAACTGACATACATTCCTGTGGGGAAACACAGGGCTTTGCTAGGATTTCTCTAGGCAGTCTGTTTTCCCTGGGCCTCGCTGTAGCAACACTATCTCGCCAGGGCAACACTGCATGGGATTTCCTCTGCCAGGAGAGAGCTGCTGCTTTGTAGTTTGTGCTGGGAAACCTTGCTTTGGCAAGTGCCAATTGACCGCATTCAGGCAGAAAGAAAAGAGAATCGCAAGAGGCCTTTTCTCCCCGGCTGCTCTGCCAAGCCCTTCCAGCTAAAACTATGCCGTTGCTCCTCTGGAAGGATCCCTGCACCGCGACGTAGTTTTTCAGAAGAAGCCTTGCGTTTGCAAGAGCCAAGGAGGAATTCGTTGCAGGAAAGAGGAAGGAAAGAAAGTTTCTCTCCCTCTGCCTGCTTTGCTCAGAGGACTGGATGAAGTCAGGGAGTTCTCCCTTTCACTGAGAAACGTGCGGGCTGCTGTTGCCTGTGCGCTCTCTTCTTTGCAAAAGAGTCTGCTGTTCCACGCTTTGAACCGTGGAAAGGCGCCGGGCTCTGCTAAGATTTCCCCCGGCGCTTCGTTTGCCCTGGGCCAAAGCGAGCCTTCACAATAGCTGAACGCTAACACTGCATACTCGTTCCACTTCCAGAACAGGGCTACCGCGAGGCAGTTCTCCGGGAGAAAATGGCCCTTCGCGAAGGGCAGATCTGCCGAGCTCACTGCGGGAAAGCGAAAGCAAAGGACGCTTTTCTCCCTCTAACCGCTTTCGTCAGAGGAACGGGGGAAGTCACAGTGTTCTTTCTCTCACTGAGATACACACAATCTGACGTTGCCTCTGAGCTCCGTTGCTGGCAAAGAACTGAAACTGACATACATTCCTGTGGGGAAACACAGGGCTTTGCTAGGATTTCTCTAGGCAGTCTGTTTTC
The DNA here is from genome assembly GCF_030014295.1 of Loxodonta africana. Taxonomy (NCBI): domain Eukaryota; kingdom Metazoa; phylum Chordata; class Mammalia; order Proboscidea; family Elephantidae; genus Loxodonta; species Loxodonta africana. The sequence goes on along the minus strand of NC_087356.1, from coordinate 86,633,656 downwards.
CCTGGGCCTCGCTGTAGCAACACTATCTCGCCAGGGCAACACTGCATGGGATTTCCTCTGCCAGGAGAGAGCTGCTGCTTTGTAGTTTGTGCTGGGAAACCTTGCTTTGGCAAGTGCCAATTGACCGCATTCAGGCAGAAAGAAAAGAGAATCGCAGGAGGCCTTTTCTCCCCGGCTGCTCTGCCAAGCCCTTCCAGCTAAAACTATGCCGTTGCTCCTCTGGAAGGAACCCTGCACCGCGACGTAGTTTTTCAGAAGAAGCCTTGCGTTTGCAAGAGCAAAGGAGGAATTCGTTGCAGGAAAGAGGAAGGAAAGAAAGTTTCTCTCCCTCTGCCTGCTTTGCTCAGAGGACTGGATGAAGTCAGGGAGTTCTCCCTTTCACTGAGAAACGTGCGGGCTGCTGTTGCCTGTGAGCTCTCTTCTTTGCAAAAGAGTCTGCTGTTCCACGCTTTGAACCGTGGAAAGGCGCCGGGCTCTGCTAAGATTTCCCCCGGCGCTTCGTTTGCCCTGGGCCAAAGCGAGCCTTCACAATAGCTGAACGCTAACACTGCATACTCGTTCCACTTCCAGAACAGGGCTACCGCGAGGCAGTTCTCCGGGAGAAAACGGCCCTTCGCGAAGGGCAGATCTGCCGAGCTCACTGCGGGAAAGCGAAAGCAAAGGACGCTTTTCTCCCTCTAACCGCTTTCGTCAGAGGAACGGGGGAAGGCACAGTGTTCTTTCTCTCACTGAGATACACACAATCTGACGTTGCCTCTGAGCTCCGTTGCTGGCAAAGAACTGAAACTGACATACATTCCTGTGGGGAAACACAGGGCTTTGCTAGGATTTCTCTAGGCAGTCTGTTTTCCCTGGGCCTCGCTGTAGCAACACTATCTCGCCAGGGCAACACTGCATGGGATTTCCTCTGCCAGGAGAGAGCTGCTGCTTTGTAGTTTGTGCTGGGAAACCTTGCTTTGGCAAGTGCCAATTGACCGCATTCAGGCAGAAAGAAAAGAGAATCGCAGGAGGCCTTTTCTCCCCGGCTGCTCTGCCAAGCCCTTCCAGCTAAAACTATGCCGTTGCTCCTCTGGAAGGATCCCTGCACCGCGACGTAGTTTTTCAGAAGAAGCCTTGCGTTTGCAAGAGCCAAGGAGGAATTCGTTGCAGGAAAGAGGAAGGAAAGAAAGTTTCTCTCCCTCTGCCTGCTTTGCTCAGAGGACTGGATGAAGTCAGGGAGTTCTCCCTTTCACTGAGAAACGTACGCTCTGTTCTTTGCAAAAGAGTCTGCTGTTCCACGCTTTGAACCGTGGAAAGGCGCCCGGCTCTGCTAAGATTTCCCCCGGCGCTTCGTTTGCCCTGGGCCAAAGTGAGCCTTCACAATAGCTGAACGCTAACACTGCATACTCGTTCCACTTCCAGAACAGGGCTACCGCGAGGCAGTTCTCCGGGGGAAAACGGCCCTTCGCGAAGGGCAGATCTGCCGAGCTCACTGCGGGAAAGCGAAAGCAAAGGACGCTTTTCTCCCTCTAACCGCTTTCGTCAGAGGAACGGGGGAAGTCACAGTGTTCTTTCTCTCACTGAGATACACACAATCTGACGTTGCCTCTGAGCTCCGTTGCTGGCAAAGAACTGAAACTGACATACATTCCTGTGGGGAAACACAGGGCTTTGCTAGGATTTCTCTAGGCAGTCTGTTTTCCCTGGGCCTCGCTGTAGCAACACTATCTCGCCAGGGCAACACTGCATGGGATTTCCTCTGCCAGGAGAGAGCTGCTGCTTTGTAGTTTGTGCTGGGAAACCTTGCTTTGGCAAGTGCCAATTGACCGCATTCAGGCAGAAAGAAAAGAGAATCGCAGGAGGCCTTTTCTCCCCGGCTGCTCTGCCAAGCCCTTCCAGCTAAAACTATGCCGTTGCTCCTCTGGAAGGAACCCTGCACCGCGACGTAGTTTTTCAGAAGAAGCCTTGCGTTTGCAAGAGCAAAGGAGGAATTCGTTGCAGGAAAGAGGAAGGAAAGAAAGTTTCTCTCCCTCTGCCTGCTTTGCTCAGAGGACTGGATGAAGTCAGGGAGTTCTCCCTTTCACTGAGAAACGTACGGGCTTCTGTTGCCTGTGCGCTCTCTTCTTTGCAAAAGAGTCTGCTGTTCCACGCTTTGAACCGTGGAAAGGCGCCGGGCTCTGCTAAGATTTCCCCCGGCGCTTCGTTTGCCCTGGGCCAAAGCGAGCCTTCACAATAGCTGAACGCTAACACTGCATACTCGTTCCACTTCCAGAACAGGGCTACCGCGAGGCAGTTCTCCGGGAGAAAATGGCCCTTCGCGAAGGGCAGATCTGCCGAGCTCACTGCGGGAAAGCGAAAGCAAAGGACGCTTTTCTCCCTCTAACCGCTTTCGTCAGAGGAACGGGGGAAGTCACAGTGTTCTTTCTCTCACTGAGATACACACAATCTGACGTTGCCTCTGAGCTCCGTTGCTGGCAAAGAACTGAAACTGACATACATTCCTGTGGGGAAACACAGGGCTTTGCTAGGATTTCTCTAGGCAGTCTGTTTTCCCTGGGCCTCGCTGTAGCAACACTATCTCGCCAGGGCAACACTGCATGGGATTTCCTCTGCCAGGAGAGATCTGCTGCTTTGTAGTTTGTGCTGGGAAACCTTGCTTTGGCAAGTGCCAATTGACCGCATTCAGGCAGAAAGAAAAGAGAATCGCAGGAGGCCTTTTCTCCCCGGCTGCTCTGCCAAGCCCTTCCAGCTAAAACTATGCCGTTGCTCCTCTGGAAGGAACCCTGCACCGCGACGTAGTTTTTCAGAAGAAGCCTTGAGTTTGCAAGAGCAAAGGAGGAATTCGTTGCAGGAAAGAGGAAGGAAAGAAAGTTTCTCTCCCTCTGCCTGCTTTGCTCAGAGGACTGGATGAAGTCAGGGAGTTCTCCCTTTCACTGAGAGACGTACGGGCTGCTGTTGCCTGTGCGCTCTCTTCTTTGCAAAAGAGTCTGCTGTTCCACGCTTTGAACCGTGGAAAGGCGCCGGGCTCTGCTAAGATTTCCCCCGGCGCTTCGTTTGCCCTGGGCCAAAGCGAGCCTTCACAATAGCTGAACGCTAACACTGCATACTCGTTCCACTTCCAGAACAGGGCTACCGCGAGGCAGTTCTCCGGGAGAAAACGGCCCTTCGCGAAGGGCAGATCTGCCGAGCTCACTGCGGGAAAGCGAAAGCAAAGGACGCTTTTCTCCCTCTAACCGCTTTCGTCAGAGGAACGGGGGAAGTCACAGTGTTCTTTCTCTCACTGAGATACACACAATCTGATGTTGCCTCTGAGCTCCGTTGCTGGCAAAGAACTGAAACTGACATACATTCCTGTGGGGAAACACAGGGCTTTGCTAGGATTTCTCTAGGCAGTCTGTTTTCCCTGGGCCTCGCTGTAGCAACACTATCTCGCCAGGGCAACACTGCATGGGATTTCCTCTGCCAGGAGAGAGCTGCTGCTTTGTAGTTTGTGCTGGGAAACCTTGCTTTGGCAAGGGCCAATTGACCGCATTCAGGCAGAAAGAAAAGAGAATCGCAAGAGGCCTTTTCTCCCCGGCTGCTCTGCCAAGCCCTTCCAGCTAAAACTATGCCGTTGCTCCTCTGGAAGGATCCCTGCACCGCGACGTAGTTTTTCAGAAGAAGCCTTGCGTTTGCAAGAGCCAAGGAGGAATTCGTTGCAGGAAAGAGGAAGGAAAGAAAGTTTCTCTCCCTCTGCCTGCTTTGCTCAGAGGACTGGATGAAGTCAGGGAGTTCTCCCTTTCACTGAGAAACGTGCGGGCTGCTGTTGCCTGTGCGCTGTGTTCTTTGCAAAAGAGTCTGCTGTTCCACGCTTTGAACCATGGAAAGGCGCCGGGCTCTGCTAAGATTTCCCCCGGCGCTTCGTTTGCCCTGGGCCAAAGTGAGCCTTCACAATAGCTGAACGCTAACACTGCATACTCGTTCCACTTCCAGAACAGGGCTACCGCGACGCAGTTCTCCGGGGAAAACGGCCCTTCGCGAAGGGCAGATCTGCCGAGCTCACTGCGGGAAAGCGAAAGCAAAGGACGCTTTTCTCCCTCTAACCGCTTTCGTCAGAGGAACGGGGGAAGTCACAGTGTTCTTTCTCTCACTGAGATACACACAATCTGACGTTGCCTCTGAGCTCCGTTGCTGGCAAAGAACTGAAACTGACATACATTCCTGTGGGGAAACACAGGGCTTTGCTAGGATTTCTCTAGGCAGTCTGTTTTCCCTGGGCCTCGCTGTAGCAACACTATCTCGCCAGGGCAACACTGCATGGGATTTCCTCTGCCAGGAGAGAGCTGCTGCTTTGTAGTTTGTGCTGGGAAACCTTGCTTTGGCAAGTGCCAATTGACCGCATTCAGGCAGAAAGAAAAGAGAATCGCAAGAGGCCTTTTCTCCCCGGCTGCTCTGCCAAGCCCTTCCAGCTAAAACTATGCCGTTGCTCCTCTGGAAGGATCCCTGCACCGCGACGTAGTTTTTCAGAAGAAGCCTTGCGTTTGCAAGAGCCAAGGAGGAATTCGTTGCAGGAAAGAGGAAGGAAAGAAAGTTTCTCTCCCTCTGCCTGCTTTGCTCAGAGGACTGGATGAAGTCAGGGAGTTCTCCCTTTCACTGAGAAACGTGCGCTCTGTTCTTTGCAAAAGAGTCTGCTGTTCCACGCTTTGAACCGTGGAAAGGCGCCGGGCTCTGCTAAGATTTCCCCCGGCGCTTCGTTTGCCCTGGGCCAAAGCGAGCCTTCACAATAGCTCAACGCTAACACTGCATACTCGTTCCACTTCCAGAACAGGGCTACCGCGAGGCAGTTCTCCGTAGGAAAACGGCCCTTCGCGAAGGGCAGATCTGCCGAGCTCACTGCGGGAAAGCGAAAGCAAAGGACGCTTTTCTCCCTCTAACCGCTTTCGTCAGAGGAACGGGGGAAGGCACAGTGTTCTTTCTCTCACTGAGATACACACAATCTGACGTTGCCTCTGAGCTCCGTTGCTGGCAAAGAACTGAAACTGACATACATTCCTGTGGGGAAACACAGGGCTTTGCTAGGATTTCTCTAGGCAGTCTGTTTTCCCTGGGCCTCGCTGTAGCAACACTATCTCGCCAGGGCAACACTGCATGGGATTTCCTCTGCCAGGAGAGAGCTGCTGCTTTGTAGTTTGTGCTGGGAAACCTTGCTTTGGCAAGTGCCAATTGACCGCATTCAGGCAGAAAGAAAAGAGAATCGCAAGAGGCCTTTTCTCCCCGGCTGCTCTGCCAAGCCCTTCCAGCTAAAACTATGCCGTTGCTCCTCTGGAAGGATCCCTGCACCGCGACGTAGTTTTTCAGAAGAAGCCTTGCGTTTGCAAGAGCCAAGGAGGAATTCGTTGCAGGAAAGAGGAAGGAAAGAAAGTTTCTCTCCCTCTGCCTGCTTTGCTCAGAGGACTGGATCAAGTCAGGGAGTTCTCCCTTTCACTGAGAAACGTGCGGGCTGCTGTTGCCTGTGCGCTCTCTTCTTTGCAAAAGAGTCTGCTGTTCCACGCTTTGAACCGTGGAAAGGCGCCGGGCTCTGCTAAGATTTCCCCCGGCGCTTCGTTTGCCCTGGGCCAAAGCGAGCCTTCCCAATAGCTGAACGCTAACACTGCATACTCGTTCCACTTCCAGAACAGGGCTACCGCGAGGCAGTTCTCCGGGAGAAAACGGCCCTTCGCGAAGGGCAGATCTGCCGAGCTCACTGCGGGAAAGCGAAAGCAAAGGACGCTTTTCTCCCTCTAACCGCTTTCGTCAGAGGAACGGGGGAAGTCACAGTGTTCTTTCTCTCACTGAGATACACACAATCTGACGTTGCCTCTGAGCTCCGTTGCTGGCAAAGAACTGAAACTGACATACATTCCTGTGGGGAAACACAGGGCTTTGCTAGGATTTCTCTAGGCAGTCTGTTTTCCCTGGGCCTCGCTGTAGCAACACTATCTCGCCAGGGCAACACTGCATGGGATTTCCTCTGCCAGGAGAGAGCTGCTGCTTTGTAGTTTGTGCTGGGAAACCTTGCTTTGGCAAGTGCCAATTGACCGCATTCAGGCAGAAAGAAAAGAGAATCGCAAGAGGCCTTTTCTCCCCGGCTGCTCTGCCAAGCCCTTCCAGCTAAAACTATGCCGTTGCTCCTCTGGAAGGATCCCTGCACCGCGACGTAGTTTTTCAGAAGAAGCCTTGCGTTTGCAAGAGCCAAGGAGGAATTCGTTGCAGGAAAGAGGAAGGAAAGAAAGTTTCTCTCCCTCTGCCTGCTTTGCTCAGAGGACTGGATCAAGTCAGGGAGTTCTCCCTTTCACTGAGAAACGTGCGGGCTGCTGTTGCCTGTGCGCTCTCTTCTTTGCAAAAGAGTCTGCTGTTCCACGCTTTGAACCGTGGAAAGGCGCCGGGCTCTGCTAAGATTTCCCCCGGCGCTTCGTTTGCCCTGGGCCAAAGCGAGCCTTCCCAATAGCTGAACGCTAACACTGCATACTCGTTCCACTTCCAGAACAGGGCTACCGCGAGGCAGTTCTCCGGGAGAAAACGGCCCTTCGCGAAGGGCAGATCTGCCGAGCTCACTGCGGGAAAGCGAAAGCAAAGGACGCTTTTCTCCCTCTAACCGCTTTCGTCAGAGGAACGGGGGAAGTCACAGTGTTCTTTCTCTCACTGAGATACACACAATCTGACGTTGCCTCTGAGCTCCGTTGCTGGCAAAGAACTGAAACTGACATACATTCCTGTGGGGAAACACAGGGCTTTGCTAGGATTTCTCTAGGCAGTCTGTTTTCCCTGGGCCTCGCTGTAGCAACACTATCTCGCCAGGGCAACACTGCATGGGATTTCCTCTGCCAGGAGAGAGCTGCTGCTTTGTAGTTTGTGCTGGGAAACCTTGCTTTGGCAAGTGCCAATTGACCGCATTCAGGCAGAAAGAAAAGAGAATCGCAGGAGGCCTTTTCTCCCCGGCTGCTCTGCCAAGCCCTTCCAGCTAAAACTATGCCGTTGCTCCTCTGGAAGGAATCCTGCACCGCGACGTAGTTTTTCAGAAGAAGCCTTGAGTTTGCAAGAGCAAAGGAGGAATTCGTTGCAGGAAAGAGGAAGGAAAGAAAGTTTCTCTCCCTCTGCCTGCTTTGCTCAGAGGACTGGATGAAGTCAGGGAGTTCTCCCTTTCACTGAGAAACGTACGGGCTTCTGTTGCCTGTGCGCTCTCTTCTTTGCAAAAGAGTCTGCTGTTCCACGCTTTGAACCGTGGAAAGGCGCCGGGCTCTGCTAAGATTTCCCCCGGCGCTTCGTTTGCCCTGGGCCAAAGCGAGCCTTCACAATAGCTGAACGCTAACACTGCATACTCGTTCCACTTCCAGAACAGGGCTACCGTCAGGCAGTTCTGCGGGGGAAAACGGCCCTTCGCGAAGGGCAGATCTGCCGAGCTCACTGCGGGAAAGCGAAAGCAAAGGACGTTTTTCTCCCTCTAACCGCTTTCGTCAGAGGAACGGGGGAAGTCACAGTGTTCTTTCTCTCACTGAGATACACACAATCTGACGTTGCCTCTGAGCTCCGTTGCTGGCAAAGAACTGAAACTGACATACATTCCTGTGGGGAAACACAGGGCTTTGCTAGGATTTCTCTAGGCAGTCTGTTTTCCCTGGGCCTCGCTGTAGCAACACTATCTCGCCAGGGCAACACTGCATGGGATTTCCTCTGCCAGGAGAGAGCTGCTGCTTTGTAGTTTGTGCTGGGAAACCTTGCTTTGGCAAGTGCCAATTGACCGCATTCAGGCAGAAAGAAAAGAGAATCGCAAGAGGCCTTTTCTCCCCGGCTGCTCTGCCAAGCCCTTCCAGCTAAAACTATGCCGTTGCTCCTCTGGAAGGATCCCTGCACCGCGACGTAGTTTTTCAGAAGAAGCCTTGCGTTTGCAAGAGCAAAGGAGGAATTCGTTGCAGGAAAGAGGAAGGAAAGAAAGTTTCTCTCCCTCTGCCTGCTTTGCTCAGAGGACTGGATGAAGTCAGGGAGTTCTCCCTTTCACTGAGAAACGTGCGGGCTGCTGTTGCCTGTGCGCTCTCTTCTTTGCAAAAGAGTCTGCTGTTCCACGCTTTGAACCGTGGAAAGGCGCCGGGCTCTGCTAAGATTTCCCCCGGCGCTTCGTTTGCCCTGGGCCAAAGCGAGCCTTCACAATAGCTGAACGCTAACACTGCATACTCGTTCCACTTCCAGAACAGGGCTACCGCGAGGCAGTTCTCCGGGAGAAAATGGCCCTTCGCGAAGGGCAGATCTGCCGAGCTCACTGCGGGAAAGCGAAAGCAAAGGACGCTTTTCTCCCTCTAACCGCTTTCGTCAGAGGAACGGGGGAAGTCACAGTGTTCTTTCTCTCACTGAGATACACACAATCTGACGTTGCCTCTGAGCTCCGTTGCTGGCAAAGAACTGAAACTGACATACATTCCTGTGGGGAAACACAGGGCTTTGCTAGGATTTCTCTAGGCAGTCTGTTTTCCCTGGGCCTCGCTGTAGCAACACTATCTCGCCAGGGCAACACTGCATGGGATTTCCTCTGCCAGGAGAGAGCTGCTGCTTTGTAGTTTGTGCTGGGAAACCTTACTTTGGCAAGTGCCAATTGACCGCATTCAGGCAGAAAGAAAAGAGAATCGCAGGAGGCCTTTTCTCCCCGGCTGCTCTGCCAAGCCCTTCCAGCTAAAACTATGCCGTTGCTCCTCTGGAAGGAACCCTGCACCGCGACGTAGTTTTTCAGAAGAAGCCTTGCGTTTGCAAGAGCAAAGGAGGAATTCGTTGCAGGAAAGAGGAAGGAAAGAAAGTTTCTCTCCCTCTGCCTGCTTTGCTCAGAGGACTGGATGAAGTCAGGGAGTTCTCCCTTTCACTGAGAAACGTGCGGGCTGCTGTTGCCTGTGAGCTCTGTTCTTTGCAAAAGAGTCTGCTGTTCCACGCTTTGAACCGTGGAAAGGCGCCGGGCTCTGCTAAGATTTCCCCCGGCGCTTCGTTTGCCCTGGGCCAAAGCGAGCCTTCACAATAGCTGAACGCTAACACTGCATACTCGTTCCACTTCCAGAACAGGGCTACCGCGAGGCAGTTCTCCGGGAGAAAACGGCCCTTCGCGAAGGGCAGATCTGCCGAGCTCACTGCGGGAAAGCGAAAGCAAAGGACGCTTTTCTCCCTCTAACCGCTTTCGTCAGAGGAACGGGGGAAGTCACAGTGTTCTTTCTCTCACTGAGATACACACAATCTGATGTTGCCTCTGAGCTCCGTTGCTGGCAAAGAACTGAAACTGACATACATTCCTGTGGGGAAACACAGGGCTTTGCTAGGATTTCTCTAGGCAGTCTGTTTTCCCTGGGCCTCGCTGTAGCAACACTATCTCGCCAGGGCAACACTGCATGGGATTTCCTCTGCCAGGAGAGAGCTGCTGCTTTGTAGTTTGTGCTGGGAAACCTTGCTTTGGCAAGGGCCAATTGACCGCATTCAGGCAGAAAGAAAAGAGAATCGCAAGAGGCCTTTTCTCCCCGGCTGCTCTGCCAAGCCCTTCCAGCTAAAACTATGCCGTTGCTCCTCTGGAAGGATCCCTGCACCGCGACGTAGTTTTTCAGAAGAAGCCTTGCGTTTGCAAGAGCCAAGGAGGAATTCGTTGCAGGAAAGAGGAAGGAAAGAAAGTTTCTCTCCCTCTGCCTGCTTTGCTCAGAGGACTGGATGAAGTCAGGGAGTTCTCCCTTTCACTGAGAAACGTGCGGGCTGCTGTTGCCTGTGCGCTGTGTTCTTTGCAAAAGAGTCTGCTGTTCCACGCTTTGAACCGTGGAAAGGCGCCGGGCTCTGCTAAGATTTCCCCCGGCGCTTCGTTTGCCCTGGGCCAAAGCGAGCCTTCACAATAGCTGAACGCTAACACTGCATACTCGTTCCACTTCCAGAACAGGGCTACAGCGAGGCAGTTCTCCGGGGGAAAACGGCCCTTCGCGAAGGGCAGATCTGCCGAGCTCACTGCGGGAAAGCGAAAGCAAAGGACGCTTTTCTCCCTCTAACCGCTTTCGTCAGAGGAACGGGGGAAGTCACAGTGTTCTTTCTCTCACTGAGATACACACAATCTGACGTTGCCTCTGAGCTCCGTTGCTGGCAAAGAACTGAAACTGACATACATTCCTGTGGGGAAACACAGGGCTTTGCTAGGATTTCTCTAGGCAGTCTGTTTTCCCTGGGCCTCGCTGTAGCAACACTATCTCGCCAGGGCAACACTGCATGGGATTTCCTCTGCCAGGAGAGAGCTGCTGCTTTGTAGTTTGTGCTGGGAAACCTTGCTTTGGCAAGTGCCAATTGACCGCATTCAGGCAGAAAGAAAAGAGAATCGCAAGAGGCCTTTTCTCCCCGGCTGCTCTGCCAAGCCCTTCCAGCTAAAACTATGCCGTTGCTCCTCTGGAAGGAACCCTGCACCGCGACGTAGTTTTTCAGAAGAAGCCTTGCGTTTGCAAGAGCAAAGGAGGAATTCGTTGCAGGAAAGAGGAAGGAAAGAAAGTTTCTCTCCCTCTGCCTGCTTTGCTCAGAGGACTGGATGAAGTCAGGGAGTTCTCCCTTTCACTGAGAAACGTACGGGCTGCTGTTGCCTGTGCGCTCTGTTCTTTGCAAAAGAGTCTGCTGTTCCACGCTTTGAACCGTGGAAAGGCGCCGGGCTCTGCTAAGATTTCCCCCGGCGCTTCGTTTGCCCTGGGCCAAAGCGAGCCTTCACAATAGCTGAACGCTAACACTGCATACTCGTTCCACTTCCAGAACAGGGCTACAGCGAGGAAGTTCTCCGGGGGAAAACGGCCCTTCGCGAAGGGCAGATCTGCCGAGCTCACTGCGGGAAAGCGAAAGCAAAGGACGCTTTTCTCCCTCTAACCGCTTTCGTCAGAGGAACGGGGGAAGTCACAGTGTTCTTTCTCTCACTGAGATACACACAATCTGACGTTGCCTCTGAGCTCCGTTGCTGGCAAAGAACTGAAACTGACATACATTCCTGTGGGGAAACACAGGGCTTTGCTAGGATTTCTCTAGGCAGTCTGTTTTCCCTGGGCCTCGCTGTAGCAACACTATCTCGCCAGGGCAACACTGCATGGGATTTCCTCTGCCAGGAGAGAGCTGCTGCTTTGTAGTTTGTGCTGGGAAACCTTGCTTTGGCAAGTGCCAATTGACCGCATTCAGGCAGAAAGAAAAGAGAATCGCAAGAGGCCTTTTCTCCCCGGCTGCTCTGCCAAGCCCTTCCAGCTAAAACTATGCCGTTGCTCCTCTGGAAGGATCCCTGCACCGCGACGTAGTTTTTCAGAAGAAGCCTTGCGTTTGCAAGAGCCAAGGAGGAATTCGTTGCAGGAAAGAGGAAGGAAAGAAAGTTTCTCTCCCTCTGCCTGCTTTGCTCAGAGGACTGGATGAAGTCAGGGAGTTCTCCCTTTCACTGAGAAACGTGCGGGCTGCTGTTGCCTGTGCGCTGTGTTCTTTGCAAAAGAGTCTGCTGTTCCACGCTTTGAACCATGGAAAGGCGCCGGGCTCTGCTAAGATTTCCCCCGGCGCTTCGTTTGCCCTGGGCCAAAGCGAGCCTTCACAATAGCTGAACGCTAACACTGCATACTCGTTCCACTTCCAGAACAGGGCTACCGCGACGCAGTTCTCCGGGGAAAACGGCCCTTCGCGAAGGGCAGATCTGCCGAGCTCACTGCGGGAAAGCGAAAGCAAAGGACGCTTTTCTCCCTCTAACCGCTTTCGTCAGAGGAACGGGGGAAGTCACAGTGTTCTTTCTCTCACTGAGATACACACAATCTGACGTTGCCTCTGAGCTCCGTTGCTGGCAAAGAACTGAAACTGACATACATTCCTGTGGGGAAACACAGGGCTTTGCTAGGATTTCTCTAGGCAGTCTGTTTTCCCTGGGCCTCGCTGTAGCAACACTATCTCGCCAGGGCAACACTGCATGGGATTTCCTCTGCCAGGAGAGAGCTGCTGCTTTGTAGTTTGTGCTGGGAAACCTTGCTTTGGCAAGTGCCAATTGACCGCATTCAGGCAGAAAGAAAAGAGAATCGCAGGAGGCCTTTTCTCCCCGGCTGCTCTGCCAAGCCCTTCCAGCTAAAACTATGCCGTTGCTCCTCTGGAAGGAACCCTGCACCGCGACGTAGTTTTTCAGAAGAAGCCTTGCGTTTGCAAGAGCAAAGGAGGAATTCGTTGCAGGAAAGAGGAAGGAAAGAAAGTTTCTCTCCCATAGAGAGATAGTATTAGAGGACTGGATGAAGTCAGGGAGTTCTCCCTTTCACTGAGAAACGTGCGGGCTGCTGTTGCCTGTGAGCTCTGTTCTTTGCAAAAGAGTCTGCTGTTCCACGCTTTGAACCGTGGAAAGGCGCCGGGCTCTGCTAAGATTTCCCCCGGCGCTTCGTTTGCCCTGGGCCAAAGCGAGCCTTCACAATAGCTGAACGCTAACACTGCATACTCGTTCCACTTCCAGAACAGGGCTACCGCGAGGCAGTTCTCCGGGAGAAAACGGCCCTTCGCGAAGGGCAGATCTGCCGAGCTCACTGCGGGAAAGCGAAAGCAAAGGACGCTTTTCTCCCTCTAACCGCTTTCGTCAGAGGAACGGGGGAAGGCACAGTGTTCTTTCTCTCACTGAGATACACACAATCTGACGTTGCCTCTGAGCTCCGTTGCTGGCAAAGAACTGAAACTGACATACATTCCTGTGGGGAAACACAGGGCTTTGCTAGGATTTCTCTAGGCAGTCTGTTTTCCCTGGGCCTCGCTGTAGCAACACTATCTCGCCAGGGCAACACTGCATGGGATTTCCTCTGCCAGGAGAGAGCTGCTGCTTTGTAGTTTGTGCTGGGAAACCTTGCTTTGGCAAGTGCCAATTGACCGCATTCAGGCAGAAAGAAAAGAGAATCGCAGGAGGCCTTTTCTCCCCGGCTGCTCTGCCAAGCCCTTCCAGCTAAAACTATGCCGTTGCTCCTCTGGAAGGATCCCTGCACCGCGACGTAGTTTTTCAGAAGAAGCCTTGCGTTTGCAAGAGCCAAGGAGGAATTCGTTGCAGGAAAGAGGAAGGAAAGAAAGTTTCTCTCCCTCTGCCTGCTTTGCTCAGAGGACTGGATGAAGTCAGGGAGTTCTCCCTTTCACTGAGAAACGTACGCTCTGTTCTTTGCAAAAGAGTCTGCTGTTCCACGCTTTGAACCGTGGAAAGGCGCCCGGCTCTGCTAAGATTTCCCCCGGCGCTTCGTTTGCCCTGGGCCAAAGTGAGCCTTCACAATAGCTGAACGCTAACACTGCATACTCGTTCCACTTCCAGAACAGGGCTACCGCGAGGCAGTTCTCCGGGGGAAAACGGCCCTTCGCGAAGGGCAGATCTGCCGAGCTCACTGCGGGAAAGCGAAAGCAAAGGACGCTTTTCTCCCTCTAACCGCTTTCGTCAGAGGAACGGGGGAAGTCACAGTGTTCTTTCTCTCACTGAGATACACACAATCTGACGTTGCCTCTGAGCTCCGTTGCTGGCAAAGAACTGAAACTGACATACATTCCTGTGGGGAAACACAGGGCTTTGCTAGGATTTCTCTAGGCAGTCTGTTTTCCCTGGGCCTCGCTGTAGCAACACTATCTCGCCAGGGCAACACTGCATGGGATTTCCTCTGCCAGGAGAGAGCTGCTGCTTTGTAGTTTGTGCTGGGAAACCTTGCTTTGGCAAGTGCCAATTGACCGCATTCAGGCAGAAAGAAAAGAGAATCGCAGGAGGCCTTTTCTCCCCGGCTGCTCTGCCAAGCCCTTCCAGCTAAAACTATGCCGTTGCTCCTCTGGAAGGAACCCTGCACCGCGACGTAGTTTTTCAGAAGAAGCCTTGCGTTTGCAAGAGCAAAGGAGGAATTCGTTGCAGGAAAGAGGAAGGAAAGAAAGTTTCTCTCCCTCTGCCTGCTTTGCTCAGAGGACTGGATGAAGTCAGGGAGTTCTCCCTTTCACTGAGAAACGTACGGGCTTCTGTTGCCTGTGCGCTCTCTTCTTTGCAAAAGAGTCTGCTGTTCCACGCTTTGAACCGTGGAAAGGCGCCGGGCTCTGCTAAGATTTCCCCCGGCGCTTCGTTTGCCCTGGGCCAAAGCGAGCCTTCACAATAGCTGAACGCTAACACTGCATACTCGTTCCACTTCCAGAACAGGGCTACCGCGAGGCAGTTCTCCGGGAGAAAATGGCCCTTCGCGAAGGGCAGATCTGCCGAGCTCACTGCGGGAAAGCGAAAGCAAAGGACGCTTTTCTCCCTCTAACCGCTTTCGTCAGAGGAACGGGGGAAGTCACAGTGTTCTTTCTCTCACTGAGATACACACAATCTGACGTTGCCTCTGAGCTCCGTTGCTGGCAAAGAACTGAAACTGACATACATTCCTGTGGGGAAACACAGGGCTTTGCTAGGATTTCTCTAGGCAGTCTGTTTTCCCTGGGCCTCGCTGTAGCAACACTATCTCGCCAGGGCAACACTGCATGGGATTTCCTCTGCCAGGAGAGAGCTGCTGCTTTGTAGTTTGTGCTGGGAAACCTTGCTTTGGCAAGTGCCAATTGACCGCATTCAGGCAGAAAGAAAAGAGAATCGCAAGAGGCCTTTTCTCCCCGGCTGCTCTGCGAAGCCCTTCCAGCTAAAACTATGCCGTTGCTCCTCTGGAAGGAACCCTGCACCGCGACGTAGTTTTTCAGAAGAAGCCTTGCGTTTGCAAGAGCAAAGGAGGAATTCGTTGCAGGAAAGAGGAAGGAAAGAAAGTTTCTCTCCCTCTGCCTGCTTTGCTCAGAGGACTGGATGAAGTCAGGGAGTTCTCCCTTTCACTGAGAAACGTGCGGGCTGCTGTTGCCTGTGAGCTCTGTTCTTTGCAAAAGAGTCTGCTGTTCCACGCTTTGAACCGTGGAAAGGCGCCGGGCTCTGCTAAGATTTCCCCCGGCGCTTCGTTTGCCCTGGGCCAAAGCGAGCCTTCACAATAGCTGAACGCTAACACTGCATACTCGTTCAACTTCCAGAACAGGGCTACCGCGAGGCAGTTCTCCGGGAGAAAATGGCCCTTCGCGAAGGGCAGATCTGCCGAGCTCACTGCGGGAAAGCGAAAGCAAAGGACGCTTTTCTCCCTCTAACCGCTTTCGTCAGAGGAACGGGGGAAGTCACAGTGTTCTTTCTCTCACTGAGATACACACAATCTGACGTTGCCTCTGAGCTCCGTTGCTGGCAAAGAACTGAAACTGACATACATTCCTGTGGGGAAACACAGGGCTTTGCTAGGATTTCTCTAGGCAGTGTGTTTTCACTGGGCCTCACTGTAGCAACACTATCTCGCCAGGGCAACACTGCGTGGGATTTCCTCTGCCAGGAGAGAGCTGCTGCTTTGTAGTTTGTGCTGGGAAACCTTGCTTTGGCAAGTGCCATTTGACCGCATTCAGGCAGGAAGAAAAGAGAATAAGAAGAAGCCTTTCCTTCCCGGCTGCTTTCCCAAGGCCTTCCAGCTAAAACTTTGTCGTTGCTCCTCTGGAAGGATCCCTGCACCGCGACGTAGGTTTTCAGAAGAAGCCCTGCGTTTGCAAGAGCAAATGAGGAATTCGTTGCAGGAAAGAGGAAGGAAAGAAAGTTTCTCTCCTTCTGCCTGCTTTGCTCCGAGGACTGGATGAAGTGAGGGAGTTCTCCCTTTCACTGAGAAATTGCCAGCTGCTGTTGCCTGTGGGCTCTCTTCTTTGAAAAAGAGTCTGCAGTTCCACGCTTTGAACCGTGGAAAGGCGCCGGGATCTGCTAATATTTCCCCCGGCACTTCGTTTGCCCTGGGCCAAAGCGAGCCTTCACATTAGCTGAACGCTAACACTGCATACTGTTTGCACTTCCAGAACAGGGCTACCTCGAGGCAGTTCTCCGGGGGAAAACGGCCCTTCGCTAAGGGCAGATCTGTGGAGCTCATTGCGGGAAAGCGAAAGCAAAGGACGCTTTTCTCCCTCTAACTGCTTTCGTCAGAGGAACGGGGGAAGTCACAGTGTTCTTTCTCTCACTGAGATACACACAATCTGACGTTGCCTCTTTGCTCCGTTGCTGGCGAAAAACTGAAACGGACATACATTCCTGTGGGGAAACACAGGGCTTTGCTAGGATTTCTCTAGGCAGTCTGTTTTCCCTGGGCCTCGCTGTAGCAACACTATCTCGCCAGGGCAACACTGCATGGGATTTCCTCTGCCAGGAGAGAGCTGCTGCTTTGTAGTTTGTGCTGGGAAACCTTGCTTTGGCAAGTGCCAATTGACCGCATTCAGGCAGAAAGAAAAGAGAATCGCAAGAGGCCTTTTCTCCCCGGCTGCTCTGCCAAGCCCTTCCAGCTAAAACTATGCCGTTGCTCCTCTGGAAGGATCCCTGCACCGCGACGTAGTTTTTCAGAAGAAGCCTTGCGTTTGCAAGAGCAAAGGAGGAATTCGTTGCAGGAAAGAGGAAGGAAAGAAAGTTTCTCTCCCTCTGCCTGCTTTGCTCAGAGGACTGGATGAAGTCAGGGAGTTCTCCCTTTCACTGAGAAACGTGCGGGCTGCTGTTGCCTGTGCGCTCTCTTCTTTGCAAAAGAGTCTGCTGTTCCACGCTTTGAACCGTGGAAAGGCGCCGGGCTCTGCTAAGATTTCCCCCGGCGCTTCGTTTGCCCTGGGCCAAAGCGAGCCTTCACAATAGCTGAACGCTAACACTGCATACTCGTTCCACTTCCAGAACAGGGCTACCGCGAGGCAGTTCTCCGGGAGAAAATGGCCCTTCGCGAAGGGCAGATCTGCCGAGCTCACTGCGGGAAAGCGAAAGCAAAGGACGCTTTTCTCCCTCTAACCGCTTTCGTCAGAGGAACGGGGGAAGTCACAGTGTTCTTTCTCTCACTGAGATACACACAATCTGACGTTGCCTCTGAGCTCCGTTGCTGGCAAAGAACTGAAACTGACATACATTCCTGTGGGGAAACACAGGGCTTTGCTAGGATTTCTCTAGGCAGTCTGTTTTCCCTGGGCCTCGCTGTAGCAACACTATCTCGCCAGGGCAACACTGCATGGGATTTCCTCTGCCAGGAGAGAGCTGCTGCTTTGTAGTTTGTGCTGGGAAACCTTGCTTTGGCAAGTGCCAATTGACCGCATTCAGGCAGAAAGAAAAGAGAATCGCAGGAGGCCTTTTCTCCCCGGCTGCTCTGCCAAGCCCTTCCAGCTAAAACTATGCCGTTGCTCCTCTGGAAGGAACCCTGCACCGCGACGTAGTTTTTCAGAAGAAGCCTTGCGTTTGCAAGAGCAAAGGAGGAATTCGTTGCAGGAAAGAGGAAGGAAAGAAAGTTTCTCTCCCTCTGCCTGCTTTGCTCAGAGGACTGGATGAAGTCAGGGAGTTCTCCCTTTCACTGAGAAACGTGCGGGCTGCTGTTGCCTGTGAGCTCTGTTCTTTGCAAAAGAGTCTGCTGTTCCACGCTTTGAACCGTGGAAAGGCGCCGGGCTCTGCTAAGATTTCCCCCGGCGCTTCGTTTGCCCTGGGCCAAAGCGAGCCTTCACAATAGCTGAACGCTAACACTGCATACTCGTTCCACTTCCAGAACAGGGCTACCGCGAGGCAGTTCTCCGGGAGAAAACGGCCCTTCGCGAAGGGCAGATCTGCCGAGCTCACTGCGGGAAAGCGAAAGCAAAGGACGCTTTTCTCCCTCTAACCGCTTTCGTCAGAGGAACGGGGGAAGTCACAGTGTTCTTTCTCTCACTGAGATACACACAATCTGATGTTGCCTCTGAGCTCCGTTGCTGGCAAAGAACTGAAACTGACATACATTCCTGTGGGGAAACACAGGGCTTTGCTAGGATTTCTCTAGGCAGTCTGTTTTCCCTGGGCCTCGCTGTAGCAACACTATCTCGCCAGGGCAACACTGCATGGGATTTCCTCTGCCAGGAGAGAGCTGCTGCTTTGTAGTTTGTGCTGGGAAACCTTGCTTTGGCAAGGGCCAATTGACCGCATTCAGGCAGAAAGAAAAGAGAATCGCAAGAGGCCTTTTCTCCCCGGCTGCTCTGCCAAGTCCTTCCAGCTAAAACTATGCCGTTGCTCCTCTGGAAGGATCCCTGCACCGCGACGTAGTTTTTCAGAAGAAGCCTTGCGTTTGCAAGAGCCAAGGAGGAATTCGTTGCAGGAAAGAGGAAGGAAAGAAAGTTTCTCTCCCTCTGCCTGCTTTGCTCAGAGGACTGGATGAAGTCAGGGAGTTCTCCCTTTCACTGAGAAACGTGCGGGCTGCTGTTGCCTGTGCGCTGTGTTCTTTGCAAAAGAGTCTGCTGTTCCACGCTTTGAACCGTGGAAAGGCGCCGGGCTCTGCTAAGATTTCCCCCGGCGCTTCGTTTGCCCTGGGCCAAAGCGAGCCTTCACAATAGCTGAACGCTAACACTGCATACTCGTTCCACTTCCAGAACAGGGCTACAGCGAGGCAGTTCTCCGGGGGAAAACGGCCCTTCGCGAAGGGCAGATCTGCCGAGCTCACTGCGGGAAAGCGAAAGCAAAGGACGCTTTTCTCCCTCTAACCGCTTTCGTCAGAGGAACGGGGGAAGTCACAGTGTTCTTTCTCTCACTGAGATACACACAATCTGACGTTGCCTCTGAGCTCCGTTGCTGGCAAAGAACTGAAACTGACATACATTCCTGTGGGGAAACACAGGGCTTTGCTAGGATTTCTCTAGGCAGTCTGTTTTCCCTGGGCCTCGCTGTAGCAACACTATCTCGCCAGGGCAACACTGCATGGGATTTCCTCTGCCAGGAGAGAGCTGCTGCTTTGTAGTTTGTGCTGGGAAACCTTGCTTTGGCAAGTGCCAATTGACCGCATTCAGGCAGAAAGAAAAGAGAATCGCAAGAGGCCTTTTCTCCCCGGCTGCTCTGCCAAGCCCTTCCAGCTAAAACTATGCCGTTGCTCCTCTGGAAGGAACCCTGCACCGCGACGTAGTTTTTCAGAAGAAGCCTTGCGTTTGCAAGAGCAAAGGAGGAATTCGTTGCAGGAAAGAGGAAGGAAAGAAAGTTTCTCTCCCTCTGCCTGCTTTGCTCAGAGGACTGGATGAAGTCAGGGAGTTCTCCCTTTCACTGAGAAACGTACGGGCTGCTGTTGCCTGTGCGCTCTGTTCTTTGCAAAAGAGTCTGCTGTTCCACGCTTTGAACCGTGGAAAGGCGCCGGGCTCTGCTAAGATTTCCCCCGGCGCTTCGTTTGCCCTGGGCCAAAGCGAGCCTTCACAATAGCTGAACGCTAACACTGCATACTCGTTCCACTTCCAGAACAGGGCTACCGCGAGGCAGTTCTCCGGGGGAAAACGGCCCTTCGCGAAGGGCAGATCTGCCGAGCTCACTGCGGGAAAGCGAAAGCAAAGGACGCTTTTCTCCCTCTAACCGCTTTCGTCAGAGGAACGGGGGAAGTCACAGTGTTCTTTCTCTCACTGAGATACACACAATCTGACGTTGCCTCTGAGCTCCGTTGCTGGCAAAGAACTGAAACTGACATACATTCCTGTGGGGAAACACAGGGCTTTGCTAGGATTTCTCTAGGCAGTCTGTTTTCCCTGGGCCTCGCTGTAGCAACACTATCTCGCCAGGGCAACACTGCATGGGATTTCCTCTGCCAGGAGAGAGCTGCTGCTTTGTAGTTTGTGCTGGGAAACCTTGCTTTGGCAAGTGCCAATTGACCGCATTCAGGCAGAAAGAAAAGAGAATCGCAAGAGGCCTTTTCTCCCCGGCTGCTCTGCCAAGCCCTTCCAGCTAAAACTATGCCGTTGCTCCTCTGGAAGGATCCCTGCACCGCGACGTAGTTTTTCAGAAGAAGCCTTGCGTTTGCAAGAGCCAAGGAGGAATTCGTTGCAGGAAAGAGGAAGGAAAGAAAGTTTCTCTCCCTCTGCCTGCTTTGCTCAGAGGACTGGATGAAGTCAGGGAGTTCTCCCTTTCACTGAGAAACGTGCGGGCTGCTGTTGCCTGTGCGCTGTGTTCTTTGCAAAAGAGTCTGCTGTTCCACGCTTTGAACCATGGAAAGGCGCCGGGCTCTGCTAAGATTTCCCCCGGCGCTTCGTTTGCCCTGGGCCAAAGCGAGCCTTCACAATAGCTGAACGCTAACACTGCATACTCGTTCCACTTCCAGAACAGGGCTACCGCGAGGCAGTTCTCCGGGGAAAACGGCCCTTCGCGAAGGGCAGATCTGCCGAGCTCACTGCGGGAAAGCGAAAGCAAAGGACGCTTTTCTCCCTCTAACCGCTTTCGTCAGAGGAACGGGGGAAGTCACAGTGTTCTTTCTCTCACTGAGATACACACAATCTGACGTTGCCTCTGAGCTCCGTTGCTGGCAAAGAACTGAAACTGACATACATTCCTGTGGGGAAACACAGGGCTTTGCTAGGATTTCTCTAGGCAGTCTGTTTTCCCTGGGCCTCGCTGTAGCAACACTATCTCGCCAGGGCAACACTGCATGGGATTTCCTCTGCCAGGAGAGAGCTGCTGCTTTGTAGTTTGTGCTGGGAAACCTTGCTTTGGCAAGTGCCAATTGACCGCATTCAGGCAGAAAGAAAAGAGAATCGCAAGAGGCCTTTTCTCCCCGGCTGCTCTGCCAAGCCCTTCCAGCTAAAACTATGCCGTTGCTCCTCTGGAAGGAACCCTGCACCGCGACGTAGTTTTTCAGAAGAAGCCTTGCGTTTGCAAGAGCAAAGGAGGAATTCGTTGCAGGAAAGAGGAAGGAAAGAAAGTTTCTCTCCCTCTGCCTGCTTTGCTCAGAGGACTGGATGAAGTCAGGGAGTTCTCCCTTTCACTGAGAAACGTGCGGGCTGCTGTTGCCTGTGCGCTGTGTTCTTTGCAAAAGAGTCTGCTGTTCCACGCTTTGAACCGTGGAAAGGCGCCGGGCTCTGCTAAGATTTCCCCCGGCGCTTCGTTTGCCCTGGGCCAAAGCGAGCCTTCACAATAGCTGAACGCTAACACTGCATACTCGTTCCACTTCCAGAACAGGGCTACCGCGAGGCAGTTCTCCGGGGGAAAACGGCCCTTCGCGAAGGGCAGATCTGCCGAGCTCACTGCGGGAAAGCGAAAGCAAAGGACGCTTTTCTCCCTCTAACCGCTTTCGTCAGAGGAACGGGGGAAGGCACAGTGTTCTTTCTCTCACTGAGATACACACAATCTGACGTTGCCTCTGAGCTCCGTTGCTGGCAAAGAACTGAAACTGACATACATTCCTGTGGGGAAACACAGGGCTTTGCTAGGATTTCTCTAGGCAGTCTGTTTTCCCTGGGCCTCGCTGTAGCAACACTATCTCGCCAGGGCAACACTGCATGGGATTTCCTCTGCCAGGAGAGAGCTGCTGCTTTGTAGTTTGTGCTGGGAAACCTTGCTTTGGCAAGTGCCAATTGACCGCATTCAGGCAGAAAGAAAAGAGAATCGCAGGAGGCCTTTTCTCCCCGGCTGCTCTGCCAAGCCCTTCCAGCTAAAACTATGCCGTTGCTCCTCTGGAAGGATCCCTGCACCGCGACGTAGTTTTTCAGAAGAAGCCTTGCGTTTGCAAGAGCCAAGGAGGAATTCGTTGCAGGAAAGAGGAAGGAAAGAAAGTTTCTCTCCCTCTGCCTGCTTTGCTCAGAGGACTGGATGAAGTCAGGGAGTTCTCCCTTTCACTGAGAAACGTGCGCTCTGTTCTTTGCAAAAGAGTCTGCTGTTCCACGCTTTGAACCGTGGAAAGGCGCCGGGCTCTGCTAAGATTTCCCCCGGCGCTTCGTTTGCCCTGGGCCAAAGCGAGCCTTCACAATAGCTGAACGCTAACACTGCATACTCGTTCCACTTCCAGAACAGGGCTACCGCGAGGCAGTTCTCCGGGGGAAAACGGCCCTTCGCGAAGGGCAGATCTGCCGAGCTCACTGCGGGAAAGCGAAAGCAAAGGACGCTTTTCTCCCTCTAACCGCTTTCGTCAGAGGAACGGGGGAAGGCACAGTGTTCTTTCTCTCACTGAGATACACACAATCTGACGTTGCCTCTGAGCTCCGTTGCTGGCAAAGAACTGAAACTGACATACATTCCTGTGGGGAAACACAGGGCTTTGCTAGGATTTCTCTAGGCAGTCTGTTTTCCCTGGGCCTCGCTGTAGCAACACTATCTCGCCAGGGCAACACTGCATGGGATTTCCTCTGCCAGGAGAGAGCTGCTGCTTTGTAGTTTGTGCTGGGAAACCTTGCTTTGGCAAGTGCCAATTGACCGCATTCAGGCAGAAAGAAAAGAGAATCGCAAGAGGCCTTTTCTCCCCGGCTGCTCTGCCAAGCCCTTCCAGCTAAAACTATGCCGTTGCTCCTCTGGAAGGATCCCTGCACCGCGACGTAGTTTTTCAGAAGAAGCCTTGCGTTTGCAAGAGCCAAGGAGGAATTCGTTGCAGGAAAGAGGAAGGAAAGAAAGTTTCTCTCCCTCTGCCTGCTTTGCTCAGAGGACTGGATCAAGTCAGGGAGTTCTCCCTTTCACTGAGAAACGTGCGGGCTGCTGTTGCCTGTGCGCTCTCTTCTTTGCAAAAGAGTCTGCTGTTCCACGCTTTGAACCGTGGAAAGGCGCCGGGCTCTGCTAAGATTTCCCCCGGCGCTTCGTTTGCCCTGGGCCAAAGCGAGCCTTCCCAATAGCTGAACGCTAACACTGCATACTCGTTCCACTTCCAGAACAGGGCTACCGCGAGGCAGTTCTCCGGGAGAAAACGGCCCTTCGCGAAGGGCAGATCTGCCGAGCTCACTGCGGGAAAGCGAAAGCAAAGGACGCTTTTCTCCCTCTAACCGCTTTCGTCAGAGGAACGGGGGAAGTCACAGTGTTCTTTCTCTCACTGAGATACACACAATCTGACGTTGCCTCTGAGCTCCGTTGCTGGCAAAGAACTGAAACTGACATACATTCCTGTGGGGAAACACAGGGCTTTGCTAGGATTTCTCTAGGCAGTCTGTTTTCCCTGGGCCTCGCTGTAGCAACACTATCTCGCCAGGGCAACACTGCATGGGATTTCCTCTGCCAGGAGAGAGCTGCTGCTTTGTAGTTTGTGCTGGGAAACCTTGCTTTGGCAAGTGCCAATTGACCGCATTCAGGCAGAAAGAAAAGAGAATCGCAAGAGGCCTTTTCTCCCCGGCTGCTCTGCCAAGCCCTTCCAGCTAAAACTATGCCGTTGCTCCTCTGGAAGGATCCCTGCACCGCGACGTAGTTTTTCAGAAGAAGCCTTGCGTTTGCAAGAGCAAAGGAGGAATTCGTTGCAGGAAAGAGGAAGGAAAGAAAGTTTCTCTCCCTCTGCCTGCTTTGCTCAGAGGACTGGATGAAGTCAGGGAGTTCTCCCTTTCACTGAGAAACGTGCGGGCTGCTGTTGCCTGTGCGCTCTCTTCTTTGCAAAAGAGTCTGCTGTTCCACGCTTTGAACCGTGGAAAGGCGCCGGGCTCTGCTAAGATTTCCCCCGGCGCTTCGTTTGCCCTGGGCCAAAGCGAGCCTTCACAATAGCTGAACGCTAACACTGCATACTCGTTCCACTTCCAGAACAGGGCTACCGCGAGGCAGTTCTCCGGGAGAAAATGGCCCTTCGCGAAGGGCAGATCTGCCGAGCTCACTGCGGGAAAGCGAAAGCAAAGGACGCTTTTCTCCCTCTAACCGCTTTCGTCAGAGGAACGGGGGAAGTCACAGTGTTCTTTCTCTCACTGAGATACACACAATCTGACGTTGCCTCTGAGCTCCGTTGCTGGCAAAGAACTGAAACTGACATACATTCCTGTGGGGAAACACAGGGCTTTGCTAGGATTTCTCTAGGCAGTCTGTTTTCCCTGGGCCTCGCTGTAGCAACACTATCTCGCCAGGGCAACACTGCATGGGATTTCCTCTGCCAGGAGAGAGCTGCTGCTTTGTAGTTTGTGCTGGGAAACCTTGCTTTGGCAAGTGCCAATTGACCGCATTCAGGCAGAAAGAAAAGAGAATCGCAGGAGGCCTTTTCTCCCCGGCTGCTCTGCCAAGCCCTTCCAGCTAAAACTATGCCGTTGCTCCTCTGGAAGGAACCCTGCACCGCGACGTAGTTTTTCAGAAGAAGCCTTGCGTTTGCAAGAGCAAAGGAGGAATTCGTTGCAGGAAAGAGGAAGGAAAGAAAGTTTCTCTCCCTCTGCCTGCTTTGCTCAGAGGACTGGATGAAGTCAGGGAGTTCTCCCTTTCACTGAGAAACGTGCGGGCTGCTGTTGCCTGTGAGCTCTCTTCTTTGCAAAAGAGTCTGCTGTTCCACGCTTTGAACCGTGGAAAGGCGCCGGGCTCTGCTAAGATTTCCCCCGGCGCTTCGTTTGCCCTGGGCCAAAGCGAGCCTTCACAATAGCTGAACGCTAACACTGCATACTCGTTCCACTTCCAGAACAGGGCTACCGCGAGGCAGTTCTCCGGGAGAAAACGGCCCTTCGCGAAGGGCAGATCTGCCGAGCTCACTGCGGGAAAGCGAAAGCAAAGGACGCTTTTCTCCCTCTAACCGCTTTCGTCAGAGGAACGGGGGAAGGCACAGTGTTCTTTCTCTCACTGAGATACACACAATCTGACGTTGCCTCTGAGCTCCGTTGCTGGCAAAGAACTGAAACTGACATACATTCCTGTGGGGAAACACAGGGCTTTGCTAGGATTTCTCTAGGCAGTCTGTTTTCCCTGGGCCTCGCTGTAGCAACACTATCTCGCCAGGGCAACACTGCATGGGATTTCCTCTGCCAGGAGAGAGCTGCTGCTTTGTAGTTTGTGCTGGGAAACCTTGCTTTGGCAAGTGCCAATTGACCGCATTCAGGCAGAAAGAAAAGAGAATCGCAGGAGGCCTTTTCTCCCCGGCTGCTCTGCCAAGCCCTTCCAGCTAAAACTATGCCGTTGCTCCTCTGGAAGGATCCCTGCACCGCGACGTAGTTTTTCAGAAGAAGCCTTGCGTTTGCAAGAGCCAAGGAGGAATTCGTTGCAGGAAAGAGGAAGGAAAGAAAGTTTCTCTCCCTCTGCCTGCTTTGCTCAGAGGACTGGATGAAGTCAGGGAGTTCTCCCTTTCACTGAGAAACGTACGCTCTGTTCTTTGCAAAAGAGTCTGCTGTTCCACGCTTTGAACCGTGGAAAGGCGCCCGGCTCTGCTAAGATTTCCCCCGGCGCTTCGTTTGCCCTGGGCCAAAGTGAGCCTTCACAATAGCTGAACGCTAACACTGCATACTCGTTCCACTTCCAGAACAGGGCTACCGCGAGGCAGTTCTCCGGGGAAAAACGGCCCTTCGCGAAGGGCAGATCTGCCGAGCTCACTGCGGGAAAGCGAAAGCAAAGGACGCTTTTCTCCCTCTAACCGCTTTCGTCAGAGGAACGGGGGAAGTCACAGTGTTCTTTCTCTCACTGAGATACACACAATCTGACGTTGCCTCTGAGCTCCGTTGCTGGCAAAGAACTGAAACTGACATACATTCCTGTGGGGAAACACAGGGCTTTGCTAGGATTTCTCTAGGCAGTCTGTTTTCCCTGGGCCTCGCTGTAGCAACACTATCTCGCCAGGGCAACACTGCATGGGATTTCCTCTGCCAGGAGAGAGCTGCTGCTTTGTAGTTTGTGCTGGGAAACCTTGCTTTGGCAAGTGCCAATTGACCGCATTCAGGCAGAAAGAAAAGAGAATCGCAGGAGGCCTTTTCTCCCCGGCTGCTCTGCCAAGCCCTTCCAGCTAAAACTATGCCGTTGCTCCTCTGGAAGGAACCCTGCACCGCGACGTAGTTTTTCAGAAGAAGCCTTGCGTTTGCAAGAGCAAAGGAGGAATTCGTTGCAGGAAAGAGGAAGGAAAGAAAGTTTCTCTCCCTCTGCCTGCTTTGCTCAGAGGACTGGATGAAGTCAGGGAGTTCTCCCTTTCACTGAGAAACGTACGGGCTTCTGTTGCCTGTGCGCTCTCTTCTTTGCAAAAGAGTCTGCTGTTCCACGCTTTGAACCGTGGAAAGGCGCCGGGCTCTGCTAAGATTTCCCCCGGCGCTTCGTTTGCCCTGGGCCAAAGCGAGCCTTCACAATAGCTGAACGCTAACACTGCATACTCGTTCCACTTCCAGAACAGGGCTACCGCGAGGCAGTTCTCCGGGAGAAAATGGCCCTTCGCGAAGGGCAGATCTGCCGAGCTCACTGCGGGAAAGCGAAAGCAAAGGACGCTTTTCTCCCTCTAACCGCTTTCGTCAGAGGAACGGGGGAAGTCACAGTGTTCTTTCTCTCACTGAGATACACACAATCTGACGTTGCCTCTGAGCTCCGTTGCTGGCAAAGAACTGAAACTGACATACATTCCTGTGGGGAAACACAGGGCTTTGCTAGGATTTCTCTAGGCAGTCTGTTTTCCCTGGGCCTCGCTGTAGCAACACTATCTCGCCAGGGCAACACTGCATGGGATTTCCTCTGCCAGGAGAGAGCTGCTGCTTTGTAGTTTGTGCTGGGAAACCTTGCTTTGGCAAGTGCCAATTGACCGCATTCAGGCAGAAAGAAAAGAGAATCGCAAGAGGCCTTTTCTCCCCGGCTGCTCTGCGAAGCCCTTCCAGCTAAAACTATGCCGTTGCTCCTCTGGAAGGAACCCTGCACCGCGACGTAGTTTTTCAGAAGAAGCCTTGCGTTTGCAAGAGCAAAGGAGGAATTCGTTGCAGGAAAGAGGAAGGAAAGAAAGTTTCTCTCCCTCTGCCTGCTTTGCTCAGAGGACTGGATGAAGTCAGGGAGTTCTCCCTTTCACTGAGAAACGTGCG
Organism: Loxodonta africana; assembly: GCF_030014295.1. Classification (NCBI taxonomy): domain Eukaryota; kingdom Metazoa; phylum Chordata; class Mammalia; order Proboscidea; family Elephantidae; genus Loxodonta; species Loxodonta africana. The sequence continues at coordinate 86,607,010 of NC_087356.1, read as the reverse complement.
GGCTGCTGTTGCCTGTGAGCTCTGTTCTTTGCAAAAGAGTCTGCTGTTCCACGCTTTGAACCGTGGAAAGGCGCCGGGCTCTGCTAAGATTTCCCCCGGCGCTTCGTTTGCCCTGGGCCAAAGCGAGCCTTCACAATAGCTGAACGCTAACACTGCATACTCGTTCAACTTCCAGAACAGGGCTACCGCGAGGCAGTTCTCCGGGAGAAAATGGCCCTTCGCGAAGGGCAGATCTGCCGAGCTCACTGCGGGAAAGCGAAAGCAAAGGACGCTTTTCTCCCTCTAACCGCTTTCGTCAGAGGAACGGGGGAAGTCACAGTGTTCTTTCTCTCACTGAGATACACACAATCTGACGTTGCCTCTGAGCTCCGTTGCTGGCAAAGAACTGAAACTGACATACATTCCTGTGGGGAAACACAGGGCTTTGCTAGGATTTCTCTAGGCAGTCTGTTTTCCCTGGGCCTCGCTGTAGCAACACTATCTCGCCAGGGCAACACTGCATGGGATTTCCTCTGCCAGGAGAGATCTGCTGCTTTGTAGTTTGTGCTGGGAAACCTTGCTTTGGCAAGTGCCAATTGACCGCATTCAGGCAGAAAGAAAAGAGAATCGCAGGAGGCCTTTTCTCCCCGGCTGCTCTGCCAAGCCCTTCCAGCTAAAACTATGCCGTTGCTCCTCTGGAAGGAACCCTGCACCGCGACGTAGTTTTTCAGAAGAAGCCTTGAGTTTGCAAGAGCAAAGGAGGAATTCGTTGCAGGAAAGAGGAAGGAAAGAAAGTTTCTCTCCCTCTGCCTGCTTTGCTCAGAGGACTGGATGAAGTCAGGGAGTTCTCCCTTTCACTGAGAGACGTACGGGCTGCTGTTGCCTGTGCGCTCTCTTCTTTGCAAAAGAGTCTGCTGTTCCACGCTTTGAACCGTGGAAAGGCGCCGGGCTCTGCTAAGATTTCCCCCGGCGCTTCGTTTGCCCTGGGCCAAAGCGAGCCTTCACAATAGCTGAACGCTAACACTGCATACTCGTTCCACTTCCAGAACAGGGCTACCGCGAGGCAGTTCTCCGGGAGAAAACGGCCCTTCGCGAAGGGCAGATCTGCCGAGCTCACTGCGGGAAAGCGAAAGCAAAGGACGCTTTTCTCCCTCTAACCGCTTTCGTCAGAGGAACGGGGGAAGTCACAGTGTTCTTTCTCTCACTGAGATACACACAATCTGATGTTGCCTCTGAGCTCCGTTGCTGGCAAAGAACTGAAACTGACATACATTCCTGTGGGGAAACACAGGGCTTTGCTAGGATTTCTCTAGGCAGTCTGTTTTCCCTGGGCCTCGCTGTAGCAACACTATCTCGCCAGGGCAACACTGCATGGGATTTCCTCTGCCAGGAGAGAGCTGCTGCTTTGTAGTTTGTGCTGGGAAACCTTGCTTTGGCAAGGGCCAATTGACCGCATTCAGGCAGAAAGAAAAGAGAATCGCAAGAGGCCTTTTCTCCCCGGCTGCTCTGCCAAGCCCTTCCAGCTAAAACTATGCCGTTGCTCCTCTGGAAGGATCCCTGCACCGCGACGTAGTTTTTCAGAAGAAGCCTTGCGTTTGCAAGAGCCAAGGAGGAATTCGTTGCAGGAAAGAGGAAGGAAAGAAAGTTTCTCTCCCTCTGCCTGCTTTGCTCAGAGGACTGGATGAAGTCAGGGAGTTCTCCCTTTCACTGAGAAACGTGCGGGCTGCTGTTGCCTGTGCGCTGTGTTCTTTGCAAAAGAGTCTGCTGTTCCACGCTTTGAACCATGGAAAGGCGCCGGGCTCTGCTAAGATTTCCCCCGGCGCTTCGTTTGCCCTGGGCCAAAGCGAGCCTTCACAATAGCTGAACGCTAACACTGCATACTCGTTCCACTTCCAGAACAGGGCTACCGCGACGCAGTTCTCCGGGGAAAACGGCCCTTCGCGAAGGGCAGATCTGCCGAGCTCACTGCGGGAAAGCGAAAGCAAAGGACGCTTTTCTCCCTCTAACCGCTTTCGTCAGAGGAACGGGGGAAGTCACAGTGTTCTTTCTCTCACTGAGATACACACAATCTGACGTTGCCTCTGAGCTCCGTTGCTGGCAAAGAACTGAAACTGACATACATTCCTGTGGGGAAACACAGGGCTTTGCTAGGATTTCTCTAGGCAGTCTGTTTTCCCTGGGCCTCGCTGTAGCAACACTATCTCGCCAGGGCAACACTGCATGGGATTTCCTCTGCCAGGAGAGAGCTGCTGCTTTGTAGTTTGTGCTGGGAAACCTTGCTTTGGCAAGTGCCAATTGACCGCATTCAGGCAGAAAGAAAAGAGAATCGCAAGAGGCCTTTTCTCCCCGGCTGCTCTGCCAAGCCCTTCCAGCTAAAACTATGCCGTTGCTCCTCTGGAAGGATCCCTGCACCGCGACGTAGTTTTTCAGAAGAAGCCTTGCGTTTGCAAGAGCCAAGGAGGAATTCGTTGCAGGAAAGAGGAAGGAAAGAAAGTTTCTCTCCCTCTGCCTGCTTTGCTCAGAGGACTGGATGAAGTCAGGGAGTTCTCCCTTTCACTGAGAAACGTGCGGGCTGCTGTTGCCTGTGCGCTGTGTTCTTTGCAAAAGAGTCTGCTGTTCCACGCTTTGAACCGTGGAAAGGCGCCGGGCTCTGCTAAGATTTCCCCCGGCGCTTCGTTTGCCCTGGGCCAAAGCGAGCCTTCACAATAGCTGAACGCTAACACTGCATACTCGTTCCACTTCCAGAACAGGGCTACCGCGAGGCAGTTCTCCGGGGGAAAACGGCCCTTCGCGAAGGGCAGATCTGCCGAGCTCACTGCGGGAAAGCGAAAGCAAAGGACGCTTTTCTCCCTCTAACCGCTTTCGTCAGAGGAACGGGGGAAGGCACAGTGTTCTTTCTCTCACTGAGATACACACAATCTGACGTTGCCTCTGAGCTCCGTTGCTGGCAAAGAACTGAAACTGACATACATTCCTGTGGGGAAACACAGGGCTTTGCTAGGATTTCTCTAGGCAGTCTGTTTTCCCTGGGCCTCGCTGTAGCAACACTATCTCGCCAGGGCAACACTGCATGGGATTTCCTCTGCCAGGAGAGAGCTGCTGCTTTGTAGTTTGTGCTGGGAAACCTTGCTTTGGCAAGTGCCAATTGACCGCATTCAGGCAGAAAGAAAAGAGAATCGCAGGAGGCCTTTTCTCCCCGGCTGCTCTGCCAAGCCCTTCCAGCTAAAACTATGCCGTTGCTCCTCTGGAAGGATCCCTGCACCGCGACGTAGTTTTTCAGAAGAAGCCTTGCGTTTGCAAGAGCCAAGGAGGAATTCGTTGCAGGAAAGAGGAAGGAAAGAAAGTTTCTCTCCCTCTGCCTGCTTTGCTCAGAGGACTGGATGAAGTCAGGGAGTTCTCCCTTTCACTGAGAAACGTGCGCTCTGTTCTTTGCAAAAGAGTCTGCTGTTCCACGCTTTGAACCGTGGAAAGGCGCCGGGCTCTGCTAAGATTTCCCCCGGCGCTTCGTTTGCCCTGGGCCAAAGCGAGCCTTCACAATAGCTGAACGCTAACACTGCATACTCGTTCCACTTCCAGAACAGGGCTACCGCGAGGCAGTTCTCCGTAGGAAAACGGCCCTTCGCGAAGGGCAGATCTGCCGAGCTCACTGCGGGAAAGCGAAAGCAAAGGACGCTTTTCTCCCTCTAACCGCTTTCGTCAGAGGAACGGGGGAAGGCACAGTGTTCTTTCTCTCACTGAGATACACACAATCTGACGTTGCCTCTGAGCTCCGTTGCTGGCAAAGAACTGAAACTGACATACATTCCTGTGGGGAAACACAGGGCTTTGCTAGGATTTCTCTAGGCAGTCTGTTTTCCCTGGGCCTCGCTGTAGCAACACTATCTCGCCAGGGCAACACTGCATGGGATTTCCTCTGCCAGGAGAGAGCTGCTGCTTTGTAGTTTGTGCTGGGAAACCTTGCTTTGGCAAGTGCCAATTGACCGCATTCAGGCAGAAAGAAAAGAGAATCGCAAGAGGCCTTTTCTCCCCGGCTGCTCTGCCAAGCCCTTCCAGCTAAAACTATGCCGTTGCTCCTCTGGAAGGATCCCTGCACCGCGACGTAGTTTTTCAGAAGAAGCCTTGCGTTTGCAAGAGCCAAGGAGGAATTCGTTGCAGGAAAGAGGAAGGAAAGAAAGTTTCTCTCCCTCTGCCTGCTTTGCTCAGAGGACTGGATCAAGTCAGGGAGTTCTCCCTTTCACTGAGAAACGTGCGGGCTGCTGTTGCCTGTGCGCTCTCTTCTTTGCAAAAGAGTCTGCTGTTCCACGCTTTGAACCGTGGAAAGGCGCCGGGCTCTGCTAAGATTTCCCCCGGCGCTTCGTTTGCCCTGGGCCAAAGCGAGCCTTCCCAATAGCTGAACGCTAACACTGCATACTCGTTCCACTTCCAGAACAGGGCTACCGCGAGGCAGTTCTCCGGGAGAAAACGGCCCTTCGCGAAGGGCAGATCTGCCGAGCTCACTGCGGGAAAGCGAAAGCAAAGGACGCTTTTCTCCCTCTAACCGCTTTCGTCAGAGGAACGGGGGAAGTCACAGTGTTCTTTCTCTCACTGAGATACACACAATCTGACGTTGCCTCTGAGCTCCGTTGCTGGCAAAGAACTGAAACTGACATACATTCCTGTGGGGAAACACAGGGCTTTGCTAGGATTTCTCTAGGCAGTCTGTTTTCCCTGGGCCTCGCTGTAGCAACACTATCTCGCCAGGGCAACACTGCATGGGATTTCCTCTGCCAGGAGAGAGCTGCTGCTTTGTAGTTTGTGCTGGGAAACCTTGCTTTGGCAAGTGCCAATTGACCGCATTCAGGCAGAAAGAAAAGAGAATCGCAAGAGGCCTTTTCTCCCCGGCTGCTCTGCCAAGCCCTTCCAGCTAAAACTATGCCGTTGCTCCTCTGGAAGGATCCCTGCACCGCGACGTAGTTTTTCAGAAGAAGCCTTGCGTTTGCAAGAGCCAAGGAGGAATTCGTTGCAGGAAAGAGGAAGGAAAGAAAGTTTCTCTCCCTCTGCCTGCTTTGCTCAGAGGACTGGATCAAGTCAGGGAGTTCTCCCTTTCACTGAGAAACGTGCGGGCTGCTGTTGCCTGTGCGCTCTCTTCTTTGCAAAAGAGTCTGCTGTTCCACGCTTTGAACCGTGGAAAGGCGCCGGGCTCTGCTAAGATTTCCCCCGGCGCTTCGTTTGCCCTGGGCCAAAGCGAGCCTTCCCAATAGCTGAACGCTAACACTGCATACTCGTTCCACTTCCAGAACAGGGCTACCGCGAGGCAGTTCTCCGGGAGAAAACGGCCCTTCGCGAAGGGCAGATCTGCCGAGCTCACTGCGGGAAAGCGAAAGCAAAGGACGCTTTTCTCCCTCTAACCGCTTTCGTCAGAGGAACGGGGGAAGTCACAGTGTTCTTTCTCTCACTGAGATACACACAATCTGACGTTGCCTCTGAGCTCCGTTGCTGGCAAAGAACTGAAACTGACATACATTCCTGTGGGGAAACACAGGGCTTTGCTAGGATTTCTCTAGGCAGTCTGTTTTCCCTGGGCCTCGCTGTAGCAACACTATCTCGCCAGGGCAACACTGCATGGGATTTCCTCTGCCAGGAGAGAGCTGCTGCTTTGTAGTTTGTGCTGGGAAACCTTGCTTTGGCAAGTGCCAATTGACCGCATTCAGGCAGAAAGAAAAGAGAATCGCAGGAGGCCTTTTCTCCCCGGCTGCTCTGCCAAGCCCTTCCAGCTAAAACTATGCCGTTGCTCCTCTGGAAGGAATCCTGCACCGCGACGTAGTTTTTCAGAAGAAGCCTTGAGTTTGCAAGAGCAAAGGAGGAATTCGTTGCAGGAAAGAGGAAGGAAAGAAAGTTTCTCTCCCTCTGCCTGCTTTGCTCAGAGGACTGGATGAAGTCAGGGAGTTCTCCCTTTCACTGAGAAACGTACGGGCTTCTGTTGCCTGTGCGCTCTCTTCTTTGCAAAAGAGTCTGCTGTTCCACGCTTTGAACCGTGGAAAGGCGCCGGGCTCTGCTAAGATTTCCCCCGGCGCTTCGTTTGCCCTGGGCCAAAGCGAGCCTTCACAATAGCTGAACGCTAACACTGCATACTCGTTCCACTTCCAGAACAGGGCTACCGTCAGGCAGTTCTGCGGGGGAAAACGGCCCTTCGCGAAGGGCAGATCTGCCGAGCTCACTGCGGGAAAGCGAAAGCAAAGGACGTTTTTCTCCCTCTAACCGCTTTCGTCAGAGGAACGGGGGAAGTCACAGTGTTCTTTCTCTCACTGAGATACACACAATCTGACGTTGCCTCTGAGCTCCGTTGCTGGCAAAGAACTGAAACTGACATACATTCCTGTGGGGAAACACAGGGCTTTGCTAGGATTTCTCTAGGCAGTCTGTTTTCCCTGGGCCTCGCTGTAGCAACACTATCTCGCCAGGGCAACACTGCATGGGATTTCCTCTGCCAGGAGAGAGCTGCTGCTTTGTAGTTTGTGCTGGGAAACCTTGCTTTGGCAAGTGCCAATTGACCGCATTCAGGCAGAAAGAAAAGAGAATCGCAAGAGGCCTTTTCTCCCCGGCTGCTCTGCCAAGCCCTTCCAGCTAAAACTATGCCGTTGCTCCTCTGGAAGGATCCCTGCACCGCGACGTAGTTTTTCAGAAGAAGCCTTGCGTTTGCAAGAGCAAAGGAGGAATTCGTTGCAGGAAAGAGGAAGGAAAGAAAGTTTCTCTCCCTCTGCCTGCTTTGCTCAGAGGACTGGATGAAGTCAGGGAGTTCTCCCTTTCACTGAGAAACGTGCGGGCTGCTGTTGCCTGTGCGCTCTCTTCTTTGCAAAAGAGTCTGCTGTTCCACGCTTTGAACCGTGGAAAGGCGCCGGGCTCTGCTAAGATTTCCCCCGGCGCTTCGTTTGCCCTGGGCCAAAGCGAGCCTTCACAATAGCTGAACGCTAACACTGCATACTCGTTCCACTTCCAGAACAGGGCTACCGCGAGGCAGTTCTCCGGGAGAAAATGGCCCTTCGCGAAGGGCAGATCTGCCGAGCTCACTGCGGGAAAGCGAAAGCAAAGGACGCTTTTCTCCCTCTAACCGCTTTCGTCAGAGGAACGGGGGAAGTCACAGTGTTCTTTCTCTCACTGAGATACACACAATCTGACGTTGCCTCTGAGCTCCGTTGCTGGCAAAGAACTGAAACTGACATACATTCCTGTGGGGAAACACAGGGCTTTGCTAGGATTTCTCTAGGCAGTCTGTTTTCCCTGGGCCTCGCTGTAGCAACACTATCTCGCCAGGGCAACACTGCATGGGATTTCCTCTGCCAGGAGAGAGCTGCTGCTTTGTAGTTTGTGCTGGGAAACCTTACTTTGGCAAGTGCCAATTGACCGCATTCAGGCAGAAAGAAAAGAGAATCGCAGGAGGCCTTTTCTCCCCGGCTGCTCTGCCAAGCCCTTCCAGCTAAAACTATGCCGTTGCTCCTCTGGAAGGAACCCTGCACCGCGACGTAGTTTTTCAGAAGAAGCCTTGCGTTTGCAAGAGCAAAGGAGGAATTCGTTGCAGGAAAGAGGAAGGAAAGAAAGTTTCTCTCCCTCTGCCTGCTTTGCTCAGAGGACTGGATGAAGTCAGGGAGTTCTCCCTTTCACTGAGAAACGTGCGGGCTGCTGTTGCCTGTGAGCTCTGTTCTTTGCAAAAGAGTCTGCTGTTCCACGCTTTGAACCGTGGAAAGGCGCCGGGCTCTGCTAAGATTTCCCCCGGCGCTTCGTTTGCCCTGGGCCAAAGCGAGCCTTCACAATAGCTGAACGCTAACACTGCATACTCGTTCCACTTCCAGAACAGGGCTACCGCGAGGCAGTTCTCCGGGAGAAAACGGCCCTTCGCGAAGGGCAGATCTGCCGAGCTCACTGCGGGAAAGCGAAAGCAAAGGACGCTTTTCTCCCTCTAACCGCTTTCGTCAGAGGAACGGGGGAAGTCACAGTGTTCTTTCTCTCACTGAGATACACACAATCTGATGTTGCCTCTGAGCTCCGTTGCTGGCAAAGAACTGAAACTGACATACATTCCTGTGGGGAAACACAGGGCTTTGCTAGGATTTCTCTAGGCAGTCTGTTTTCCCTGGGCCTCGCTGTAGCAACACTATCTCGCCAGGGCAACACTGCATGGGATTTCCTCTGCCAGGAGAGAGCTGCTGCTTTGTAGTTTGTGCTGGGAAACCTTGCTTTGGCAAGGGCCAATTGACCGCATTCAGGCAGAAAGAAAAGAGAATCGCAAGAGGCCTTTTCTCCCCGGCTGCTCTGCCAAGCCCTTCCAGCTAAAACTATGCCGTTGCTCCTCTGGAAGGATCCCTGCACCGCGACGTAGTTTTTCAGAAGAAGCCTTGCGTTTGCAAGAGCCAAGGAGGAATTCGTTGCAGGAAAGAGGAAGGAAAGAAAGTTTCTCTCCCTCTGCCTGCTTTGCTCAGAGGACTGGATCAAGTCAGGGAGTTCTCCCTTTCACTGAGAAACGTGCGGGCTGCTGTTGCCTGTGCGCTGTGTTCTTTGCAAAAGAGTCTGCTGTTCCACGCTTTGAACCGTGGAAAGGCGCCGGGCTCTGCTAAGATTTCCCCCGGCGCTTCGTTTGCCCTGGGCCAAAGCGAGCCTTCACAATAGCTGAACGCTAACACTGCATACTCGTTCCACTTCCAGAACAGGGCTACAGCGAGGCAGTTCTCCGGGGGAAAACGGCCCTTCGCGAAGGGCAGATCTGCCGAGCTCACTGCGGGAAAGCGAAAGCAAAGGACGCTTTTCTCCCTCTAACCGCTTTCGTCAGAGGAACGGGGGAAGTCACAGTGTTCTTTCTCTCACTGAGATACACACAATCTGACGTTGCCTCTGAGCTCCGTTGCTGGCAAAGAACTGAAACTGACATACATTCCTGTGGGGAAACACAGGGCTTTGCTAGGATTTCTCTAGGCAGTCTGTTTTCCCTGGGCCTCGCTGTAGCAACACTATCTCGCCAGGGCAACACTGCATGGGATTTCCTCTGCCAGGAGAGAGCTGCTGCTTTGTAGTTTGTGCTGGGAAACCTTGCTTTGGCAAGTGCCAATTGACCGCATTCAGGCAGAAAGAAAAGAGAATCGCAAGAGGCCTTTTCTCCCCGGCTGCTCTGCCAAGCCCTTCCAGCTAAAACTATGCCGTTGCTCCTCTGGAAGGAACCCTGCACCGCGACGTAGTTTTTCAGAAGAAGCCTTGCGTTTGCAAGAGCAAAGGAGGAATTCGTTGCAGGAAAGAGGAAGGAAAGAAAGTTTCTCTCCCTCTGCCTGCTTTGCTCAGAGGACTGGATGAAGTCAGGGAGTTCTCCCTTTCACTGAGAAACGTACGGGCTGCTGTTGCCTGTGCGCTCTGTTCTTTGCAAAAGAGTCTGCTGTTCCACGCTTTGAACCGTGGAAAGGCGCCGGGCTCTGCTAAGATTTCCCCCGGCGCTTCGTTTGCCCTGGGCCAAAGCGAGCCTTCACAATAGCTGAACGCTAACACTGCATACTCGTTCCACTTCCAGAACAGGGCTACAGCGAGGAAGTTCTCCGGGGGAAAACGGCCCTTCGCGAAGGGCAGATCTGCCGAGCTCACTGCGGGAAAGCGAAAGCAAAGGACGCTTTTCTCCCTCTAACCGCTTTCGTCAGAGGAACGGGGGAAGTCACAGCGTTCTTTCTCTCACTGAGATACACACAATCTGACGTTGCCTCTGAGCTCCGTTGCTGGCAAAGAACTGAAACTGACATACATTCCTGTGGGGAAACACAGGGCTTTGCTAGGATTTCTCTAGGCAGTCTGTTTTCCCTGGGCCTCGCTGTAGCAACACTATCTCGCCAGGGCAACACTGCATGGGATTTCCTCTGCCAGGAGAGAGCTGCTGCTTTGTAGTTTGTGCTGGGAAACCTTGCTTTGGCAAGGGCCAATTGACCGCATTCAGGCAGAAAGAAAAGAAATACTATCTCTCTATG